>NC_091950.1:36993412-37214870 GCF_031021105.1 Erythrolamprus reginae | reverse complement strand
ACTGTGAGGAGTGACTCCCTGTCCAAATAGGGCGGCAGCTGGTGCACCAGGTGAACCTGGGCAAACTCCCTCCTCGCCATAGCTAATGTTCAGTACATTGTTGATGGGAAATTAATCATAAAAATGAAGTACATTTAATTATTTTAATAGTATGCGGAAGGCTATAGATCTCTGAGTTTAGCATCAAAGTCTCCATTATTTAAAAATACAGAAAAAAAAGTGGAAGAAAGGAAGAAAAAATGGAAAAAGGAAAGAAGGACTATAAAAGCATTAGAGATAAACATTAGTTTCTAATTTCTCCTTTTTGATATAATATGCAATATTTATATACATTTAATTTTTTGAATATTTCTGATTTCATATCTTTAATCAGTTTCTTCCTCTTAAAAACCATACAACTTGACTTATCAGTGGCCAGGAACACAGACTGCAGTTATGAATAACAAGGTCATCATATGTGTGTATATCCTGGATTATTTTAAAGTCAGACTGAGATAGAAAGCAAATAAAATCAATCAGATAATTGTGTGAGTTCCTTTTTTTGCATTTCTGGGCTTCTCTATCCATGAAAGAATGCTTCAGAATTTCATTTGGTCTGGGTTTTCTTTTTAAAGTAATTGTATCTGTTTTGCTTTTCCCAGATTCTTTAGTGTCAGGTTGTTAGGCCTAATTATAACTCGAGTGTAGATTTTGGATTTTGTATGTGTGTGGGTCAACATGACTGTGATGTTTTTCAATCAGAAAATATTTTCCTTTTGCTTTTAATTTTCTTAGATTTAATAAGCCACTGCAGAAAGATTTTATTACATATTTTAAAGGAAAATCTGTAACACATTAATGCAATTTTCATGCACAGAAAACAAAAACACTTGCAGATTGATGCAGAAATAAGGCAGACGGGCTTTATCAACAAACACATGTGAAAAATGACATGGCCAGGAAGTAGAAAGTTCTGGCAGGTCCTGCTGTCCATCTTGGCTCAACGTTTTGGCAGCTGCTTCACAATAGAAAGGCACCTTGCTTTTTGCTGTCAGGGTAGCTTGTTTCTCTATGCTTCCATTTCCCTCTTGTTGTGCAGAAAGATGAATGGGGAGGAATCGGGAGAAAGCCACACCTTCTCTGCTCAAAAGTGCCATGGAAATTCATTTTCTTCACTTTTCTTCATTTGTTTAGAATACATTGATTTATAATAGCGACTGCGAAAGAGACCTCGGAGTCTTGGTGGGCAATCAACTAAACATGAGCCAACAATGTGCAGCAGCAGCTAAAAAAGCCAATACAATCCTAAGCTGCATCAACAGGGGAATACACTCCAAGACCAGGGAAGTCTTAATACCACTCTACTACGCCCTGGTCCGACCACACCTGGAGTACTGTATTCAGTTCTGGTCACCACACTTCAAAAGAGACATTGAAACTCTGGAGAAAATGCAAAAAAGAGCAACCAAGATGATTAAGGGATTGGAAACCAAGACTTACGAAGAGAGACTGAGGGAACTAGGCATGGATAGCCTAGAGAAAAGGAGGGCCAGAGCGGACATGATAGCAGTCTACAAGTATACGAGGGGATGTCACAGAGAGGAGGGGATCACTTTATTCTTCAGGGCACCAGAGGGCTGGACGAGGAACAATGTCTGGAAGCTGACCAAGGAGAGATTCAACATGGAGATAAGGAGGAACTTCCTGACGGTCAGAGCGATCAACCAATGGAACAACCTACCAGCGGACGTTGTGAACTCCAACACTCTGGACATTTTTAAGAGAAGATTGAACTGCCACTTGACTGGTGTGCTATAGGGTTCCTGCTTGGGCAGGGGGTTGAACTCGATGGCCTTCATGGTCCTTTTCAACTCTAACAATAAATAAATAAATAATGGGTATGTCTACAGGCATAAATGGATTTAACCAGTTTTATGAGGACTGCTGTCCTTTGAGGGGAGGAAATGCAGTAAAAACTCATAATAGAATAGAACTGAATTCTTTATTGGCCAAGTGGGATTGGACAAGAAGGAATTTGTGTTTGGCGCGCATGATTTCAGCGTTCATTAAAAAAAAAGATACATTTGTCAAGAATCATGAGGTATAATGATTGTCATAGGGTACAAATAAGCAATCAGGAAAAATCAATGTTAATACAAATTGTAAAGGATACAAGCAACAAGTTACAGTCATACAGTCATTAGTGGGAGGAGATGGGTGATAAGAACGAATGTAGAGTTGGAACTTGTGGAATGGGAGGACAGTCCAAACAGAATGGGTTGAATTACACTCGCATTTTAGAAAGTCTTCAATTAGTACGGAGTTCTTTTGTTCTCTCTCTCATTTCCTCCATAGTTCGTTCGTTCGTTCTTTCTTTCTTTCCTTCCTTCCTTCCTTCTTTCTTTTTTTCTTTCTTTCTTTTTTAAAATATTATTATTATTATTTTATTTATTAGATTTGTATGCCGCCTCTCTCCAAAAACTTGGAGCAGCTCACAACAGTGATCAACAATGTGACAAATCCAATACTTAAAAAACAACATCTGAAAACTCATATAATTAAAAACCATACAATTCAATCATACCATACATAAGTAAATCACATTAGCCTGGGGATACCTCAAGTACTCCATGCCTGGCGGCATAGATGAGTCTTTAGTAATTTACGAAAGGCAAGAAGGGTGGGGGCGGTTCTAATCTTTGGGGGGAATTGATTCCAGAGGGCCGGGGCCACCACAGAGAAGGCTCTTTCCCCACAGAGATGGCTCTGCGTACCACAGGTGGCACATAGAGCCATATTTGCTGGCACGTGAGCTGTTGCCTTAGCTTAGCTCCAACGTGCATGTATGTGCCAGCCAGTTGATTTTTGGCTCGCACAGAGGCTCATTTTTGGCTTCCAGAGAGCCTCTGGGGGGATGGAGGAGGGCATTTTACTCTTCCCTGGCTCCAGGGAAGCCGTTGGAGCCTGGGGAGGGTGAAACAGGAGCTTACTGGGCCCACCAGAAGTTGGGAAACAGGCTATTTCTGGCCTGCAGAGGCCCTCCGCGGAGTGTGGAAAGCTGAATTACAGATGTGAGCAAGCACGCTCTTTCACACCTGAGGAAATAAAGGTTCGCCATCACTGATCTAGGTAAAACAAGACCAAGGAAGCCATTGGACAATGTATTTAACAGATGAAAGGATTCCCTTAATCTTTTGCGTACACCCATAAGTGGATATTATAAACAATTGAGGGGTGTTAGCGATGCCACTGATCTCGTGCCCTTTGATTATTTCTTTGCAGCAATGAAGTCAAGACATGGCTTTTAGTTTCTATGGGGCAATTAGAAGTTCCATTTCCTTGCATGATTCGACTCAAAGAGAAGTCAGTGCCAGAAAGTATTTCAGTTGGGGAAAGAAAGCGCAGCACCGTGATAAATCAGCCAATCAAAAAGAAAAGTATCTTATGCTGGAATGCTTGGTGTATTTAAGTTGGCCTATTTCATAGATTTACAAGAGTGGATATTATAAAAACAGTCACATCCTCAATTTAGCGCCTATCTGCACAACAGACACAGCTGCTTGTCTCCTGTGTTGAAACTGGCTGGAAATGAAGCCAGATTAAGAAACTGCCGTCTGGATTTCATGCAATGAAATGATGTTAGCCAAGTCTTGTGTTTGGACCATGGTTACCATGGTCTCTGATTAGTGGGATCTCACCTGTACTGCTAGTACTGCATAGCCAGAGGTATAACAAGCAGGAAGAGGGAGATTGTGATCCCGCTATATAGAGTGCTGGTGAGACCACATTTGGAATACTGTGTTCAGTTCTGGAGACCTCACCTACAAAAAGATATTGACAAAATTGAACGGGTCCAAAGATGGGCTACAAGAATGGTGGAAGGTCTTAAGCATAAAACGTATCAGGAAAGACTTAATGAACTCAATCTGTATAGTCTGGAGGACAGAAGGAAAAGGGGGGACATGATCGAAACATTTAAATATGTCAAAGGGTTAAATAAGGTCCAGGAGGGAAGTGTTTTTAATAGGAATGTGAACACAAGAACAAGGGGACACAATCTGAAGTTACTTGGAGGAAAGATCAAAAGCAACATGAGAAAATATTATTTTACTGAACGAGTAGTAGATCCTTGGAACAAACTTCCAGCAGACGTAGTTGGTAAATCCACAGTAACTGAATTTAAACATGCCTGGGATAAACATATATCCGTTGTACGATAAAATACAGGAAATAGTATAATGGCAGACTAGATCAGTGTTTCCCAACCTTTTTTGAGCCGGGGCACATTATTCACATTTTCAAAATCCTGGGGAACATTGAGCGGGAGGTGGGGGTGGGGCACAAAAGAGTTTGGGCAAAAAAATCTCTCTTCCTCCCCTTCGCTCTATTTCTCTCTCCCTCCCTCTTTCTCTCCCTTCCTCTTTCTCTCTCTCTCCATCCCTTTCTTTCTCCCTTCCTTCCTCTCTCTTTTGCTCTTTCTCTCTCCCTCCTTCCCCCCTATGCTGTCTTTTTCTTTCTTTCTTTCTTTCTTTCTTTCTTTCTTTCTTTCTTTCTTTCTTTCTTTCTTTCTTCCTTCTTTCTTTCTTTCTTTCTTTCCTTTCTTTCTCTCTCTCATTCTGTCTCTCTTGCTATTTCTTTCTTTCTCTCTTCCTTCCTTCCTCTCTCTTTTGCTCTTTCTCTCTCCCTCCTTCCCCCCTCTTGCTGTCTCTTTCTTTCTTTCTCTTCTCTCTCTCATTCTGTCTCTCTTGTTATCTCTTTCTCTCTCTTCCTTTCTTTCTCTCTCTTGTTCTCTATCTTCCTTTCTTCTCTGCGGAGGCCGGCAAAGCTTTTTCCGGGTAGGCTGGCTGGGGGATAGGGCGCGCGCACGGACGCACCCCCGAAGTTCCAAAGAACCTTCTCCGACCTCCGCTGTGAGAAGGTTTTCTCCGAGCGCTCGCCGCCGTTGCAGCCACCACTGCGGGAAGAGCTGGAGAAAGGGGAAGATTGGGCGGGCGGGCGTCAGCGGCGAGAAGCCAGGGGTGCGAGGGGAGCAGAGGCACTGGGGGGTGGGGGCAGCCGCGGAGCCGGCCTCTGCACTTTCATCGCTCCCCACCCCAAACTCCAACACCCAGCTCCTTACGCGGAAGAATTAAGCTCTCCTTTTTCCTGTCTTCCTTCTTTGGGGCCCAGCAGGTTTGTGCCGGAAGCAGGAGCCGGGGGACAGCTGCGAGTGGGAGCTGCAGGTCCGAGGCACCAGCAGCGCCCCGCCCTGCTGGAGCTTCCCTAGGAGCTTCACGGCACACCTGCCCGTGTCTTGGCACACCGGTTGGGAAACGCTGGACTAGATGGACCATGAGGTCTTTTTCTGCCATCAGTCTTCTATGTTTCTAGTTGTTTCTGTTCCAAGGCAGGCCCTTGAAGACATGTGATTTCCACTCTCAGACCTTTGCATGAATGCTCTCTCCACCCTTTGTTGACTTTCCCCTGGAGTTGACCCCTCTTTGGCATATCAACTGACTGGGGGAGAGAAGAAAACATGGCAATTTTACTTTCGGGCTGTGGAACCAGAAGACGAAACTAGTAGAATGGTCAATCTCATCTAGTTTTTTTTTTTAAAAAAAATAAAAGTTCCATCACACCTTTGGTGAATTGGCAAAACCAAAATCAAGAAGTCCAGCCTTTCACTGTTGCATCGGTAAGTTTGTTAAAAAAAGTATAGAAAGTCCTTTCCGAAGAGGAAACTAACCCAACAGCCAGACATGGTTATTAAGTACCACAATAAGTTATTAGAAGTAGAGGGTGTTTTTGCCCAGTGCACAATAGACAAGATATGGTGGTGGTATTGGCCCATTGTGGCAAGTGGGTTGCCTTTCTATACCTATATTTAGACCAGCCAATCTATGTGCTGCCAACTCGCCAATCCATGTACTGCCTATTAATAATACCGTGTTTCCCCGATAGTAAGACAGTGTCTTACTTTCTTTTTACCCCCAAAAGCCCCACTAGGTCTTACTTTCGGGGTATGTCTTACATACCTCCCCCCCGCCGTTTCCCGCCTCCACTCACCAAATTGACAGGGTGAAGTCGGGAAGACCCAGGGAAGGTTTCTTCGGCCGCCCAGCAGCTGATCTGCTCAGCAGCGCGGCAGCAGCCCTGGCGGCGGTTCCCTCCGCTTTGACGGTGCTGGTCTGCTCGCTCGTCCCCGCAACCGACCCGCTTCCCCGACACGCGTCTGGAGGGGAGGAGCCGCTCTGCGCAGTTGGGCAGCCCTGCCTGCCGGAAAGGAGGCGAGCGAAGGAGGGCGCAGCTCCAGCCGCCCGCTCGGCTCGCTTCTACAACTTCGGACCAGCGCCGTTCTTCACCTCGCATTTCCGGGTTGGCGAGCGCTGGTCCCCGCTAAGCCTTCTGCGCCTGACTCGGCGAGGCGAGAGGGAAGAAGGAGAAGCGCAAGTGGATGCGGAGCGCCCGGGAGGCATTTATCCTTCCTTCGCTCCGCATCCACTTGCGCTTCTCCTTCTTCCCTCTCGCCTCGCCGAGTCAGGCGCAGAAGGCTTAGCGGGGACCAGCGCTCGCAGGAAAAACAATCCAGGCTCGCCAACCCGGAAATGCGAGGCGAAGGACGGCGCTGGTCCGAAGTTGTAGAAGCGAGCCGAGCGGGCGGCCAGAGCTGCGCCCTCCTTTGCCCGCCTCCTTTCCGGCAGGCAGGACTGCCCAACTGCACAGAGCACCTCCTCCCCTCCAGACACGTGTCGGGGAAACGGGTCGGTTGCGGGGACGAGCGAGCGGACCAGCGCCGTCAAAGCGGAGGGAACCGCCGCCAGGGCGCCGCAAACTGCTCCAACGCCTCCCTCGCTTTTAGTACCGTGTTTCCCCGAAAGTAAGACATATGTCTTACTTTCGGGGTATGGCTTATATTAGCTGACCCCCCTGAAACCCCCCATATGTCTTACAATCGGGGGGGGGTCTTACTATCGGGGAAACACGGTAATAATTCCGAGTCTACGAAAAGGGGTGGCATACAAATCTAATAAATAAATGAATGAATGAATGAATGAATGAATGAATAAATAAATAAATAAATAAATAAATGAATAAATAAATAATACATGCATTTAGGATTGAATGTGCTTGAAGTGCTTGAAAAGACTTCTGGACAAGCAGATTGAGAAACTTCACATAAGGTTCAGCTATCACAAGATAGGCTGAGATCTAACTCTTAATCCTAAATTAATACAATTCCCAAAGATCCTCAGTGGTGCAGTGGTTAGAGTGCAGCCCTGAAAGCTACTTCTGCTGATCACCGGCTGCCAGCAGTTTGGCAGATCAAATCTCAGTAGGCTCAAGGTTGGCTCAGCCTTCCATCCTTCCGAAGTGGGTAAAATGAGGACCCAGATTGTTGGGGGCAATGTGCTTACTTTCTGTAAACTGCTTAGAAAGGGTTGTAAAGCACTGTGAAGTGGTATATAAATCTAAATGCTATTGTTGTTTAATATGAGGTCCAGTTCACACGCTATGCAAAAACATGGCTGGATTCCCTCAGCATTCCGAACCACTAACCACGCAGCCCTCCATTGAAACATTGGTTAGAAGTCCTAAATTAAAGATAAACGACCATCTAGGGCTGCCCAAGGGAATTGGGCAGACAGTAGGGGCAGACACTGGTCCATCCATACATGTGTAGTGGGGCCTGGAAAAAAAAAGCTGAAGTCCAAATGCCAATCTTACTTTTTATAATACATGGAAATAGCGCCGTCGGACTTACCCACGGGCGCCTTTTGCAGGCAGGGCCAGGAAGACGCCGACACACGGCGTAGCCGCCATGTTTTTCAACCGAAGTCTCGCGAGATTGCGCGAGACTTCGGCCGATCGTGACGCTGTCCGGGCGGGGCATGCGAGCCCTATAAAGGGGCGTACAGGCCCGGGCTCAGCCTTTTCGCCCGGACAGCTGGTGAAGCAGACACTCGGCTGTCTGCTCCCGGCGTCCATCTTGTGGCTGCCGCGTGTCGTGGCCGCCATTTTGCGAGCCTCATTGGAGGCTCGTGGAGCTGATCGGTCTGGTCTCGGCGGAAAGGCGGAGGGGTATGGTCCAGATTGGCCCCAAGAAAGAAACAGGCCAGGGCCCTCACGGCCTACCCGGTGGTGTGGCCTAGGCGTGCTTTGAGGCCTGCAGCCCGGGCTCGGGCTACTCAGGAGGGTGGTCCTGGGGGGGGTCCCAGGGGAGGGAGCTGGGTTTATGCCTACTGTGGCTCACCAGGATCTGTCTCCCTCTCTTTCCTGGGCCAGGGTCCTCGAGCGGCTGGACGAGCTCGAGCGCTGGCAGTCCGGTACCGGCCCGGGAGGAGCCCCCATAGTCCGCTCAAGCTGCCCTGGGAAGGGACCCCGAGGGATCGACGGCCCAGTCCGGGCAGATGGCCCAGTCAGAGCTGATGACGGCGTTGACGGGCCGGTGAGGTTGCACCACACACACCTTCCCCTTATTTTCTCCCGGTGCCCGGCCAGGCCTTGGTACCGCCGGGCTTTGTGAGTGGAGCTGGTTCATGGGATCTCCCTTAGGCGCAGGTAGCCAGGTTTGGTCCCCGCCAGCTCCTGCGGCGGTGGCACAGGTCCCTGGGGCGGGTTTTTTTTTCCTGCTGGGGCCTGGGATGCTGGGGGCGGGGGGTTGGACCCCACCGGTATAAATATTCAGACCTCATTGCCCGGGCCCACTTTGAGTATGAGGGTACCATATGGAGGCATTACGGCAAGGGGTTTAGAATGCGGCTAGCCTTTGACCCTGCCTTGCCCTGGGACATTAGTGGTGCCGGACCTTTGGTTCCAGGCGACCTATATGTCGGGGAGGGAGGGGTGTGACAGGATGGATAGTGGGCACTGCATGGGGGGGGAGCCCACAGCTTCCGCCCCTGCCAAGGCTGCCATGGGGGGTGCGGGGTAGGGTGCCTCCCCCGCATGTCATGCGTTTGCTGCAAAAGGGGCTCGTTTTTGTCCCTTTTGTAAGTACAGGCATGCCTGCGGGAACTGCGGGGATTCCCATGCCGTTCTGTGTGCCCCCGCCCCAAGAAGGGAACAGACAAGAAGGGAGGGGCCCCAGCAAATTCAGCCCCACCTGATGGAGGAAAAGGGGCCCAGCCTAATTAACCTTGTAGCACTCGAGGGTTGGTTGAAGGACTACCACCCTCGATCGAGAGCGGCCGCTCTCTTGTTAAGTTTTCCTAGGGATTTAGGATCCCTTATATGGGGATTAGGAAAGCCTTCCTGTCCGGCAACCTTAGATCGGTTGTGGGACATGAAGACATCGTTAGGGAGAAGATTCGGAGGGAGGTGGCAGAGGGCAGGGTCCTTGGGCCTTTCCCGGAGCCGCCCTTCCCGTATCTTAGGGTGTCACCATTAGGGGTGGTCCCCTAAAAAGGCGAGTGGTGAATTTAGGTTGATTCACCATTTGTCTTTTCCAAAAGGGGAGTCAGTGAATGGCTTCATTCCTGACAAACTTTGTTCAGTCCGGTGCGCATCTTTGATGCGGCCGTGGCCATGGTTAGGAAGTGTGGGGTTGGAGCCCTTATGGGTAAATGCGACATTAAGTCAGCATTCCGGCTCCTTCCCATACACCCCGACGGCTTCGAGCTCTTGGGCTTCCACTTTGAAGGTGGTTTTTATGTGGACAGAGCTTTACCTATGGGTTGCTCTGTTTCGTGCTCTCTGTTCGAGAGCTTCAGCACCTTCTTGGAGTGGGTGCTCAGGAGGCGCAGCGGTCGGGGTTTGGTCGTTCACTACCTTGTTGCTTTCTTGATGGCCGGGCCTGCACGTTCGGAGCAATGTTTTGCTCTGATGCAGGACTTCGAAGCCCTTTGTGCTCAGCTGGGGGTGCCTTTGGCCCCCGAGAAGACCGAGGGCCCTGCCACCAAGACTACCTTTCTGGGTATTGAATTGGACTCAGAGGAGCAATCTTCCAGACTGCCCCTGGAGAAGTTGGTTAAGATTCGGGGTAAGCTCGATATGGTCTTGGGCTGCAGGAAGGTCACTCTTCGGCAGCTCCAGGAATTAGCGGGGATCCTCAGTTGTGCCCGGTCGGGCTTTTTCTAGGAGGTTGTATAGTGCGATGAGGGGGCTACGGCTGCCCCAGCATCGTACCCGCTTATGCGCAGGGGTCAGGGCTGACCTGGGCGTATGGCGGGAGTCCTTAGAACGTTTTAATGGGTTGTCTTTTGGGAGGCAAGAGCTTCTTTTGGAAGCTGAGTTGCAGTTGTGTTCTGATGCTGCGGGGACTTGTGGCTTCCGGGTTGTGTTAGGTGACCAGTGGTGCTGGTCTGCTTGGCCTCCGGAATATAGCGCCTCCCCTCTGGTTAAGGATTTGACCTTTCTAGAGCTCTTTCCCTCGGTAGTGGCCTTAGAGCTCTGGGGGGAGCAGTTCAGGGACAAGACGGTGCACTTTTGGTGTGACAACCTAGCAGTTGTCCATGTTGTGAACGCCCTGTCCTCTACGAGCGACAGGGTCATGCGGCTTGTCCGCCATTTTGTGCACAGGTCTCCGTCCCTAAATGCTTTGTTTTTTGGCTTGACATGTCCCCGGGTTCAGATAATGGGATGGCTGATGCCTTGTCCCGTGGTCAGTTGTCCGGGTTTCGGACTCTGGCCCCGTGGGCCTGTGCGTCGCCAGTGGCTTTTCCCGACCACCTTGGAGCTTGGGGGGTGCTCCTGCGCAGTGGAGAGTAGAGGCCTGCTGGGCTATGGCCCTCTCAGGGGTGTCAGGCACTCTGGGGGCTTAGCAGCAGGCAGGTAAAGAGTAGGGGATGTCAGGCAGGATAAGGGTTACCCCTCTAGTTTGCCTGCCCCAGTTGTACGCCTGGCCGTATTTTGTGTCCAGCTTAGGCAGCGTGGCCTTTCAGTTAGGACTATTAGGTCCAGGTTAGCCGGCCTCGCCTTGCTGTCCAAGGCGGGGGAGGGTTTATTGATTTCTCTGGTGGCTTTCGCATTTGGAAGCTGTGGGAAGGCTGGGTGAGGGAGCGACAGGGGACCCCTTCTGATGCTCGTCAGGCTCTGATGGTGCAGCAGCTGTCACTGACTAGTCAGCTTGGACGGCTGTGTGCCTCTTGGTCCGAGGCCCGTCTTGGTAGGGCTGCGACTTGTGTCACATTTTGGGGGGTGCCCTATGGTGTTAGCAAGGCCAGGGCCTTATCGCAGGCAGCCAAGTTGCTCCATGCCTTCCATTTTTTCGTCGTCTTAGTGAGGTGGGTTTTTTAGTGTCCAGGGTTTGGCCAGGCCAAGTATGGATCCCGCCGATTAGGGAACACTTGTTCCATAGCGGCGCTGCCTCTAGTGTGGTAACGATGTCTCTCGATACGGAGGATTCGGGGAGGTCGACCGATGGTGGTCAGCGGCCTGTTTTAGGGTACGAACGGCCGGCTGAGGGTCCGGGGGGGGGGTAAGATATTAGACCAGGTTCCCCTTTGGTCCTCTTCTATTCAACCCTGCCAGGACGCGACCGACGGTGTTGCTTTGGGGGTCATAGAGTGCTCCGACGACCACTCAGCAACAAAGGACCACCGGGGGGGGGGACCCTGCCATCGTTGGCAGCTGGGTCATCGTTGCCTGGCTGGGGAGAAGGGGTGTGCGGTGGGAAGGATGTTCTACCGCTCTGGCTGGGTTGGCGGCATCCCATTGCTGCGCCCAGGTGGTGCTGGGAGGGCGGCATCCCATTGCTGCGCCCAGGTGGTCCTGGGAGGGCAGCATCCCAGTGCTGTGCCCGGGTTGTACTGGGAGGGCGGCATCCCATTGCTGCGCCCAGGTGGTCCTGGGAGGGCAGCATCCCAGTGCTGCGCCCAGGTTGTACTGGGAGGGCGGCATTCCATTGCTGCGCCCAGGTGGTCCTGGGAGGGCAGCATCCCATTGCTGTGCCCAGGTGGTCCTGGGAGGGCAGCATCCCATTGCTGCGCCCAGGTTGTACTGGGAGGGCGGCATCCCATTGCTGCGCCCAGGTGGCTGGTCTTGCCCCTCGATGGCAATGACCTGGGCCTGCTTGGAGGTCTGTCATTGATCGGCCAGGCTCGCGAAGACCGCGGTGGCTTCGCACGGGTGGCCCACCATGCGAGTGGTGTGGTCTTCGATCCTCCCGGGGATCATTTGTGGGTCGTCATTTCCCTTAGGGCCATTCACCCTTTAGCGGGGAGCTACTTTAGGCCCCGGGTTCGGCAGTTAGAGTGTAGTGGCCCCTCCTCTCATCACTGTAGATTGGCCGTGGCTTTACCGGGCCGACGGTAGATTGGCCGTGGCTTTACCGGGCCGACGGTGTTCACCTGTCAGGTCAGGGGAACACCATTTTTCTTACAGGACCTGCAGCGGTCTCTGCGTGAGCTGGCACAGCTAGAGGGGGGAGTTGGGGTGCCTAGATAGAGATCTGACCCCCGCTCCGTGGCAGGTTAGGGGCGGAAAATTGGGTGGTGGTTTAGCAACTGCGTGTTCTCTATTCGGCATCTTTGGGGATGATTGACAGGTTCTATCCAAGCCCCGGAAGCAATTGTTTGACCCTGCAGGTCCATTGTTTGGGTCATAGTTAGTTATGTTAATTATGCTAATTTAATTGAATAAATTATGCAAATTTATTTTAATAAAAATGACCCAGTTTTAAATCCAGCTCTTGTGTCTGTGTCGTTACTCCGTCTCTCCTGCAATAGCGCCGGCGGACTTACCCGCGGGCGCCTTTTGCAGGCAGGGCCGGGAAGACGGCGACACATGGCGTAGCCGCCATGTTTTTCGACCGAAGTCTCGCGAGATTGCGCGAGACTTCGGCCGAGGATCGGGCCAGAATGGCCCGATCGTGACGCTGTCCGGGCAGGGCATGCGAGCCCTATAAAGGGGCGTGCAGGCCCGGGCTCAGCCTTTTCGCCCAGACAGCTGGTGAAGCAGACACCCACCCGCCCTCCCTATTTTCAGTGTGCTTTGGTGGGTCGCCCTAGGGGGCCGAATAGGAATTTTTTGCGGCCTGGCCTGTTAGCCAAGCCGTTTTTTCGCCTATTCCACACTGTGGAGAAGGATAAATGGTTAGGGGGTGCTTGCTGTTTAGTCTAATTGGCTTACCTTTGGTCATTTGGGTAGGCAGGTTAGGGGCGGAAAATTGGGTGGTGGTTTAGCAACTGCGTGTTCTCTATTGGGCATCTTTGGGGATGATTGACAGGTTCTATCCAAGCTTGTGGTGGAAGCGACCTGAGCAGTTGGGGGGAACCTGTCTTTGGGTCCCGCACCTTTAAGTCCCCTGTTAGGGGTTAGCCAGCGGGACCTCCCACATGCAAGTGCATGGCAGGGTCTCAGGTGAGGGAGGGGTCCCTCACCTGGACTAGCATGGAGCTACGCCCATAAGTTGCCCAGGAAGTTTATCTGACGTCATTTTCCGCCCCGGAAGCAATTGTTTGACCCTGCAGGTCCATTGTTTGGGTCATAGTTAGTTATGTTAATTATGCTAATTTAATTGAATAAATTATGCAAATTTATTTTAATAAAAATGACCCAGTTTTAAATCCAGCTCTTGTGTCTGTGTCGTTACTCCGTCTCTCCTGCAAGGGAATTTTGCAAAATATAGATAGGCAAGTTTCAGGATTCACACAAGCACAGGACTTAAGTGCATAACAAAGGAGATCGGAGACACAGTCAGTAACTTGTTGTATCTCAAGCTGTAGCACATGCAGAATAGCAATAGCATTTAGACTTATATGCCTCTTCACAAAGATTTTCAAAAGAATAGTCCCAATAATTTGCTTCCAGAGATACCTGTATTGTGTGTTATTCAGAAGAGAAAGATTTAGGGGCAGTGATTTCTGACAGTCTCAAAATGGGTGAACAGTGCAGTCAAGTGGTAGGGAAAGCAAGTAGAATGCTTGGCTGCATAGCTACAGGTATAACAAGCAGGAAGAGGGAGATTGTGATCCTGCTGTATAGAGCGCTGGTGAGACCACATTTGGAGTATCGTGTTCAGTTCTGGAGACCTCACCTACAAAAAGATACTGATAAAATTGAACGGGTCCAAAGACAGGCTACAAAAATGGTGGAAGGTCTTAAGCATAAAACGTATCAGGAAAGACTTAATGAACTCAATCTGTATAGTCTGGAGGACAGAAGGAAAAGGGGGGACATGATCGAGACATTGAAATATGTTAAAAGGTTAAATAAGGTTCAGGAGGGAAGTGTTTTTAATAAGAAATGAACACAAGAACAAGGGGGCACAATCTGAGGTTGGTTGGGGGAAAGATCAGAAGCAACATGAGAAAATATTATTTTATTGAAAGAGTAGTAGATCCTTGGAACAAACTTCCAGCAGCCGTGGTTGGTAAGTCCACAGTAACTGAATTTAAACATGCTTGGGATAAACATAGATCCATCCTAAGATAAAAATATAGGAAACAGTATAAAGGCAGACTAGATGGACCATGAGGTCTTTTTCTGCTGTCAATCTTCTATGTTTCTATGTTAAAGCCAGAGGAAGGAGTGGTGCAACCATAGCTTCTTCTTTTTTTACTGCTTGGGAGGAATTTATATAGACAGACTAACATGTATTGTGCCTATCTGAAGCTTGAATCCATAGGAAAGCCTCTTTTCCTGTCTCTTCAGAATAGAATTATCAATTGGGTGGAAAGTTGCAAGCCTTTAGGAGTTAAAAGACATTTTATTTTGTGACAAATTAGGCTAGTTATGTAAAATTCATGTTAAACTGTCTCTCTCTTTATACAGCTTTTTCTCTGTTTACTTATAAGTTTAGCTAATTTCATTTATTTATTTATTTTATTTATTTATTTATTTTGTCCAATACACAATGAGGGTTTTAGTGAGTATATATCAATATACACATAGTAAAATACATGATGAAGGTTATAGAGGAGATACTCATAGTAAAATATATCTAAGAAAGAATAGAAAAGAATATATAGGAATAGAATATATAGGAATAGAATATATAGAATATATAGAATATAGTAACAGAATATATATATATATACACACACACACACACATATATATATACAGTGAACCCTCGATCATCGCGAGGGTTCCGTTCCAGGACCCCAAGCGATGATCGATTTTTCGCGAAGTAGCGGTGCGGAAGTAAAAACACCATCTGCGCATGTGCAGATGGTGTTTTTACTTCCACCGCCGCAGCGCGTTGCTGGGGCCGCTCCCCAGCTGGGGAGCGGATCTGGGGTTTCCCCAAGCGCGCGCGCGTTGCTGGCTCCGCTTCCCAGCTGGGAAGCAAAGCAAGGCTGCCCCAAGCGCGCGCGCGTTGCTGGGGCTGCTCCCCAGCTGGGGAGCGGATCTGGGGTTTCCCCAAGCGCGCGCGCGTTGCCGGCTCCGCTTCCCAGCTGGGAAGCGAAGCTAGGCTGCCCCAAGCGCGCGCGCGTTGCTGGGGCTGCTCCCCAGCTGGGGAGCGGATCTGGGGTTTCCCCAAGCGCGCGCGCGTTGCCGGCTCCGCTTCCCAGCTGGGAAGCGAAGCTAGGCTGCCCCAAGCTCGCGCGCGCCGCCCGCCCGCCCACGCTGTTGCCGGCTCCGCTTCCCAGCTGGGAAGCGGAGCTAGGCTGCCCCAAGCTCGCGCGTGCCGCCTGCCCGCCCACACTGTTGCCGGCTCCGCTTCCCAGCTGGGAAGCGGAGCTAGGCTGCCCCAAGCTCGCGCGCGCCGCCCGCCCGCCCACGCTGTTGCCGGCTCCGCTTCCCAGCTGGGAAGCGGAGCTAGGCTGCCCCAAGCTCGCGCTCCAGCCCACCGCCGCTGGGGTCTTACCGGGGCAAGAGGGGGAAGACCCAGGGAAGCCTCTGCCCGGCGGGGAAACTCCACCATCTACGCATGCGTGGAAGGGCACGCATGCGCAGATGGTGGAGTTTACTTCCGGGTTGAAAACTAGCGAAATAGCCCTTTCGCGATCCTTGAGGACGCGAAACTCGAGGGTTCACTGTACATACATATAGGAATAGAGTATATCATGAAAGAATAGAAGAAGAGATATAGGATATATAGGAGAGTAATAGGACAGGGGACGGAAGGCACTCTAGTGCACTTGTACTCGCCCCTTACTGACCTCTTAGGAATCTGGATAGGTCAACCGTAGATAATCTAAGGGTAAAGTGTTGGGGGTTTGGGGATGACACTATGGAGTCCGGTAATGAGTTCCACGCTTCGACAACTCTGTTACTGAAGTCATATTTTTTAGTCAAGTTTGGAGCGGTTAATATTAAGTTTAAATCTGTTGTGTGCTCTTGTGTTGTTGTGGTTGAAGCTGAAGTAGTCGCCGACAGGCAGGACGTTGCAGCATATGATCTTGTGGGCAATACTTAGATCTTGTTTAAGGCGTCTTAGTTCTAAACTTTCTAGGACCAGGATTGAAAGTCTAGTCTCATAGGGTATTCTATTTCGAGTGGAGGAGTGAAGGGCTCTTCTGGTGAAGTATCTTTGAACATTTTCAAGAGTGTTAATGTCTGAGATACGATATGGGCTCCAAACAGATGAGCTGTATTCAAGGATGGGTCTGGCAAAAGTTTTGTAAGCTCTAGTAAGTAGTGTGAGATTGCCAGAGCAGAAGCTACGTAGGATTAGGTTTACAACTCTTGAAGCCTTCTTGGCTATATTGTTGCAGTGGGCTTTGGCACTTAAATCTTTTGTTATTAGTATACCAAGGTCTTTAACCGAGTGGGGATTATCTGTGATAATTTGATTATTCAGTTCGTATTTGGTGTTCAGATTCTTCTTCCCAATGTATAGGACAGAGCATTTGCTAGTTGAGATTTGGAGTTGCCATGTGTTAGACCACACAGAAACAGCGTCAAGGTCTTTTTGGAGAGTAGTTGTGTTATCGGTGGTGTTGAAGAGTTTTACATCATCGGCGAAGAGGACACAGTTGCTTGTGATGTGATCGCAAAGGTCATTGATGTAGAGAATGAAGAGCGTTGGTCCCAGTACACTACCTTGGGGAACACCGCTTTTAACTGGGACGGGGGTGGATATGGTGCTTCCTATTTTGACCACTTGTTGTCTGTTTGACAGGAATGCTGTAATCCATCTGTGGAGGGATCCTGAGATGCCATAGGATTTGAGTTTTAGGAGTAGTTTGTCGTGGACCACTGAATCAAAGGCTTTGCAGAAGTCAATATAAATTGCATCTTTAGATTTCCCTTGATCTAGATGAGTTGTCCATATATTTTTTCTTGCCTTTCCTCCATCTGTTTAGAATCCTTTACATATTGCTCCCTCCCAACAGGGTAGATGTGGTCCAAAGAAAACTATCAGTCCAAACCATCCAGCGAGTTTGCATAGCTAATGTACTGGACCTCTAGTCTTCCCTGATACTTTTATCTCTCTCTCTCTCCCTCCCCCCCCTCTCTGTGATTCCTAGCAGAATGCAGTGGACTGGGTTCCTCACAAATATGAGTAAAAAGTGACCCCTCTCTACTCCCATCGGACCTCTTCCATGGTGGCGGCCAGTCAGCAGGGAACAATCTTTTCATTGCTTCTGTGTTTAGCTATTCTTTGACATGACAAATATCAGCTGCAGTTCAGCCAAGCTCACTATTTGTGTAACTTAATTGCTTGCCTGATCCCCCCTCCCCTTTTATGAGACAAGCTGTTGGGAAAAAAAAATTAAGCTTAAGGACATAGCTCTCCCCCATTAATTAACCTCCTTTCCAAATGCATTAGTAGGGCAGGTCAAATAGCTGGGGAGTGTTAAGTGTATCATTAGGATGTCATTTCCTGGCTAAAAAGGGAGATGAGTTCTTAAAGCTGAGTTGCTTCAAGTGGCCACATTAAAACTTGAGAATTCGAGAAGTGCCCTTTTGGATTAGATGAAACCCTATGTGGTCCAGCATTCTGTTCCCACAGGAACCAATAACATGCCTGTCATTGCTGCTGGTGCTTAGGCAGAGCCAGAGAGTCACAACAAACAGGTGTTCTGTAGTTCACTGTGTTAAAAAAAAATCACCCCCCCCACAACCTCCATTTTTTTTCTCATCCAGCAAAAGCCATTACTCATGATCTTTTCTTCTATTCTCTTCAATGTTTATTTTTTATTTATTCTATTTATTTATTTTGTCCAATACACAATGAGGGTTTTAGTGGGTATATATCTATATACACATAGTAAAATACATGATGAAGGCTATAGAGGAGATACTCATAGTAAAATATATCTAAGAAATAATAGAAAAGAAGATTAAGTAATAGAACATGTCAATGAAAGAATAGAAGAAGAGATATAGGAATAGAAGAAAGGTATAGGAGATATAGGAGAGCAATAGGACAGGGGACGGAAGGCACTCTAGTGCACTTGTACTCGCCCCTTACTGACCTCTTAGGAATCTGGATAGGTCAACCGTAGATAATCTAAGGGTAAAGTGTTGGGGGTTTGGGGATGACACTATGGAGTCCGGTAATGAGTTCCACGCTTCGACAACTCGGTTACTGAAGTCATATTTTTTACAGTCAAGTTTGGATTGGTTAATATTAAGTTTAAATCTGTTGTGTGCTCTTGTGTTGTTGTGGTTGAAACTGAAGTAGTCGCTGACAGGCAGGATGTTGCAGCATATGATCTTGTGGGCAATACTTAGATCTTGTTTAAGGCATCTTAGTTCTAAACTTTCTAGGCCCAGGATTGAAAGTCTCGTCTCATAGGGTATTCTATTTCGAGTGGAGGAGTGAAGGGCTCTTCTGGTGAAGTGGACTGACCAACCAACCAACCAACCAACCAACCAACCAACCAACCAAATAAATAAATAAATAAATAAATAAATAAATAAATAAATAAATAAATAATGGTAGAACTTTGTTAACATTAAGAGTAGGAATGCTAAAAACGGCTAGGTGAGGCTATGTTTAACCTCTGAAGAAGCGGGCCATTTGATTCATATATTTCAGTAATTGAGCAATACAATCTGACAGCATAAAAGGAAAAAAAGCAACATTAAGCTTTTTATGGAGTGGAACAACTTGCCGCCTGAAGTAGTAAATGCTCCAACACTAGAAGTTTTGAAGAAAAGATTGAAACATAGAAACATAGAAGATTGATGGCAGAAAAAGACCTCATGGTCCATCTAGTCTGCCCTTATATTATTTCCTGTATTTTATCTTAGGATGGATATATGTTTATCCCAGGCATGTTTAAATTCAGTTACCGGGGATTTACCAACCATGTCTGCTGGAAGTTTGTTCCAAGGATCTACTACTCTTTCAGTAAAATAATATTTTCTCACGTTGCTTCTGATCTTTCCCCCAACTAACCTCAGATTGTGCCCCTTTGTTCTTGTGTTCACTTTCCTATTAAAAACACTTCCCTCCTGAACCTTATTTAACCCTTTAACATATTTAAATACAGTATTTTGATCATGTCCCCCCCCTTCTGTCCTCCAGACTATACAGATTGGATAACCATTTGTCTGTGAAGTGTTGTAGGGTTTCCTGCCTAAGCAGGGAGTTTCGACTAGAAGACCTCCAAAGTCCCATTCTATTCTATTCTATTCTATTCTATTCTATTCCATTCCACTCCACTCCACTCTACTCTCCTAAAAGAAAAGCAATGTTAAGATGCTACATAATAATCAATCATCTACTGTATACAATTGACACAAAATCAACACTGAAAGCGCATTTGCAGAAGGAGTGTTGATTCCTCTCAGCAAAGCTTGCCATTTTATAACTGGATAATTGATCTTTAACCATATTTTCATCAATGCAGCCAATGAAATGTCTCCTTAAAAAGGGCATTACATTGGTCATAATAAAAGGCCTTTACTTTTTATCCCCTTATTTCTTTCTCAGATTAGCTGAGGATAAACTCAACAAGGGGGAAATTTATTAGAAACTCTGCTTTAAAAATTTGTGCTAAACTCCTATATGTTGTTGGTCACTTTCTGAAACTTGGCTGTCTTATATTTCTTGAGCAGTCTTGGTTTAACTCAGTAGGAATAAATAACTCAGTTGCCCACATGGGGCAATCAACAACTTTCAAGATTTAATTATTTATTTAACGTTAGAGTTGGAAGGGACCATGCGGGTCATCAAGTCCAACCCCCTGCCTAAGCAGGAA
The DNA here is from genome assembly GCF_031021105.1 of Erythrolamprus reginae. NCBI lineage: Eukaryota > Metazoa > Chordata > Lepidosauria > Squamata > Dipsadidae > Erythrolamprus > Erythrolamprus reginae. Next base: position 37,194,870 of record NC_091950.1, on the reverse strand, counting down.
CCCTATAGCATCCTAGCCAAATGGCAGTCCAATTTCCTCTTAAAAATGTCCAGAGTATTGGAGTTCACAGCGTCCGCTGGTAGGTTGTTCCACTGGTTGATCGTTCTGACCATCAGGAAGTTCTTCCTTATTTCCAGGTTGAATCTATCCTTGGTCAGCTTCCAGCCGTTGTTCCTCGTCCAGCCCTCCGATGCCCTGGAGAATAAAGTGATCCCCTCCTCTCTGTGGCAACCCCTCGTATACCTGTAGACTGCTATCATGTCCGCTCTGGCCCTCCTTTTCTCTAGGCTATCCATGCCCAGTTCCCGCAGTCTCTCTTCGTAAGTCTTGGTTTCTAAACCCCTGATCATTTTGGTTGCTCTTTTCTGCACCTTCTCCAGAGTTTCAATGTCTCTTTTGAAGTGTGGTGACCAGAATTGAACACAGTACTCCAGGTGTGTTCTGACCAGGGCGTAGTAGAGTGGTATTAAGACTTCCCTGGTCTTGGAGTATATTACCCTGTTGATGCAGCTTAGGATTGTATTGGCTTTTTTGGCTGCTGGTGCACATTGTTGGCTATATAGCTGTACATTACAAGATATATTCCTTGTAATGAACAGCTATTAATGAGCAGTCTTCTTCATTTGTTATAGCTGAGCACATAATCTCTCAGAATGTTTTGCTGGATTCTAGTTGCCTTTTGACAAACTCTCTACTCTGCCACATGAGGAATTCCACTGACAAATTCTGCTTCTTTCTCACTTTCTGGCTCACTTTAGTAGTCTTTTAATTCCGTTATCGTTTCTTTCTCCAAATGTTTCCTATGGTGGCTTGTTGCATCTTAAATTTCCTCTTTTGTTAGTTTGGGCAATAGGTAGCTAAACTGAACAATTTCTTAAAACTTCTTGTTAATTACAGGAATTACCTCTTAGACTTGGTGGTATTTAATCTATGAAAAACATTCTTGTTCAGGTAGTTTTTAATAAAGTTTTAATGTTCCGGAGATAGCAATGGCTGCTGCCTCTTCATTTATAAATATATATGTATATTCCAACCTTGCAAAGAATTGATAAAGAAATAAAGGGAGACTGGTATAGATCTATTTCAAGCTTTTTAGCTTTCATCAGCCAAGCCATATCCTTCTAGGATTCGAACCTGGGCTGCTTATACCTTGCTAGGCTGTGATTTTTCCTATAGGCCACAGGCTCTACTCCCTTTTATCAGCTGAGCCGGAAAAGATTACATGTTTTTCTGTGGAGTCATCCAGCATACCCAAATATGGGAGGGAGCTCACATACATACATATGTATATGTGTGTGTGTGTGTGTGTATATACACACACACACACACACACACATACACAACACACATACACAACATACATACATACGAATGTTGGTCTTGGAATATTCGGGTTTCTTCCCATGTAAGGTTCAGAGAATCCTGGCGATCTTTTGATGAGGTCCCACTCGTCATCTTCAAGCTGCTTTCGGCTTTGTGTGTGGGCAAACAAAGCATGGTCTGAGCTGCCGTCCTTCTATAAATACTGGTGGGGATGAGTGGAGTGCTGGCTCAGCTGCTGTAAGTGGGTTGGTTGGCTGTGTTGAAACATCCTTATTAGTTGGTGGGGTAACAACTTGAGTAATTGATGCAGTTGATGTATGCAGATTAGTTGATGTTTGCAGATTAGGGGTGACATCCTGAGTAGCTGTTTCAATTGATGTCTGCAGGTTAGTCAGCTGTTTTGTAATGTATGTCTGTGGTGTAACATCCCGGGACCTTTTCGAAACACACACATACACATACTCTATCTATCCGTCCGTCCGTCCATCATCTATCTATCTATCTATCTATCTATCTATCTATCTATCTATCTATCTATCTATCTATCTATCTATCTATCTATCTATCTATCTATCTATCTATCTATCTAACTAACTAACTAACTAACTAACTAACTAACTAACTAACTAACTAACTATCTATCCAAATCATATATTATTTCTAGTTGATTTAACAAGAGTCATAAGTCAGAGTAGGTCCTGGAAACATTTCTGACTGTGAGAGTGATGAACCAGTGGAACGGCTTGCCCACAGAGGTGGTGAATGCTCCAACACTAGTGACCTTCAAGAAAAAAAACTAGACTCCTATTGGAGTAGGGTCTCCTACACCAGCAGGGGGTTGGACTAGATTACCTGCAAGGTCCCTTCCAACTCTAATAATAAATAATAAATTTTTAAAAAATAACCTCTTTAAACAGTGCATAATGAACCTGTGATTTCATTACCACATAACATGGTGATGGATGGCTTTAAAAGGGCATTGGGTAAAGTGGTGAAGATCCATAAGGGCTACTTGTTTTGAAGGCTAAGTATTATTTTAGGATTGAGAGCAGCTTGTTAATTGTTCTGGAGACCTCACCTACAAAAAGATATTGACAAAATTGAACGGGTCCAAAGACGGGCTACAAGAATAAAACGTATCAGGAAAGACTTCATGAACTCAATCTGTATAGTCTGGAGGACAGAAGGAAAAGGGGGGACATGATTGAAACATTTAAATATGTTAAAGGGTTAAATAGGGTTCAGGAGGGAAGTGTTTTTAATAGGAAAGTGAACACAAGAACAAGGGGACACAATCTGAAGTTAGTTGGGGGAAAGATCAAAAGCAACATGAGAAAATATTATTTTACTGAAAGAGTAGTAGATCCTTGAAACAAACTTCCAGCAGACGTGGTTGATAAATCCACAGTAACTGAATTTAAACATGCCTGGCATAAACATATATCCATCCTAAGATAAAATACAGAAAATAGCATAAGGGCAGACTAGATGGTTCATGAGGTCTTTTTCTGCCGTCAGTCTTCTATGTTTCTATAATTGCAGGGGACCAATGGCAGGAGGGAATATGTCTCCATCTCAACTTGTGAGCACCCTAGAAGCATTTTGCTAGCTACTGTGAGAAATAAACCGCTGGACTAAATGACTTTGGTGATTCTTGTAATACTGGAATTTAACAGGTTGGTTCTCTGATCATGTGTTTATGGTGCATATGATATAATGTTTTGTTACAATGCTAAAGTGGCATTGGGTTGCTTCCCAAAATATGCTGTCAAAAAGTAAGTATTCCGTGTTTTTCTGTTGTGAACATTCATCCTATAAAAAAACAAGTCCATCAGTGGACTTACTAGTATTTTTTTAAATCCTGTATTTTCCTGAAAGGGAAGAGGAACTGTTGACATTGGTATGCAGAGCAATTAGCAGTAGGAAATCATACTTGTACAGCTTGGCTGGAAGCAAAACTATTTCTGTTATGTTTTATTAATAGTTTGGATTAAAAAGGAAAAACACCCCGGATCACTGATTTGACTTGTCTCTTTCAATTAAATCAGTTGAACACTTAAATAAGCTTTCAAACTAAAAGATACAATAACAAAAGTAATAAGGGATGTGGAAGAAAGAAAAAAGGAGCGGATGCAGGTGTCTGTCGAAGAAGTTAAATAGCGATTCTTATTATGTCATAATAAATAATGGGGTGTTTGATGAGCTGCATTTTGACTGGCCTCATTTTCCCTCTGCTTTGGGCTGCACAATGTCCACTGAAGGAGAAGGGGGCGTGATGAATTAATATGATTCCCTTAACCTCCTATCAGAAATGCAGATGTCATCATGCACAGCAAAAATATCCACTTATTGGGGCTACCTTTGAAAAGTGTTCGGAAACTTCAGATCGTGCAGAATGCAGCTGCGAGAGCTATCATGGGCTTCCCTAAATTTGCCCATGTCACACCAACACTCCGCAGTCTGCATTGGTTGCCGATCAGTTTCCGGTCACAATTCAAAGTGTTGGTTATGACCTATAAAGCCCTTCATGGCACCGAACCAGAATATCTCCGGGACCGCCTTCTGCCTCACGAATCCCAGCGACCAGTTAGGTCCCACAGAGTTGGCCTTCTCCGGGTCCCGTCAACTAAACAATGTCGTTTGGCGGGACCCAGGGGAAGAGCCTTCTCTGTGGCGGCCCCGACCCTTTGGAATCAACTCCCCCCAGATATCAGAGTTGCCCCCACCCTCCTAGCCTTTCGTAAGCTCCTTAAAACCCACCTCTGTCGTCAGGCATGGGGGAATTGACATGTTCCTTCCCCCTAAGCTTATAAAATTTGTGTATGGTATGCTAGTGTGTATGATTGGTTTTTAACTTGTGGTGTTCTTAAAATTAATTTAATATTGGATTTGTCTTGTATTGCTGTTGCTGTGAGCCGCCCCGAGTCTGCGGAGAGGGGCGGCATACAAATCTGATTAAACTAAACTAAACTAAACACTGCAATAGGGATTGTTCTGCCGGACTCTCTGATAGGAGCCTCCTGAAAATTCAAGGGTACAAATTTCACAAACACACACATTTGAAAATTCAAAACAATGTTCTTTATCACAAAAGTCAAAATAAACTAAGCACTCTTTTTGTATTGCAAAGAGCACTCTTCCCAAAACAACCGGGTAGTCTGTACAATTTGCCTTAAGCAGTCATTAAGTACTTAGCTAGCAGCTGTGAAGAAACTTCACACCCCTTCTTCTTCCAACGAACTGAGACACACACACGTTGCTCTGCTTTGGTTTCAAAGGCATGAAAAATCAACAAACAAAGTCCAGAAAACAGCAACACACGATTCCGGAAGAACTGCGATCAGATATTCCTTCACAATGGCCAAATCCACACGCTGCTATTTATAGCAGCAGCCCTAATTACTGGAGTCCCACCCAACCATAGGTGGCCTCATTTTCTCTTGTAATAATCCTTCAGTTGTTGTCTCCTATGCATCACTCTACGCATGCGTGGATGTGTCATTAATTCTTGTTCAGAATCCAAGGATGATACAGATGATTGATGTACTCCTGGGCTGTCTGCCAAAGTCCCATCTTCCCTGTCACTCATGCTTCCTTGGTCAGAGGAGGCTTCATTGGCAGATTCCATCATGAGCAAAACAGGCCTGCGGCATGTGGATGTCTTCCCCACATTCACCTGGGCCAGTGCTAACCACAACAGGGATGATGTTATTCATTGAGTTGTGTCTCTCCGTATCTTCTGATCATGCGGTGCCTTCTTTGAGTTTTTCTATGCTCTGGCTGGTGTCATCTTTGATGGTGATCAACTGTAATGCTGAGACACAAAGATTCTAAGAAGATCCAAGAAATGAAGATGTGTAGATAAAGATGATGAACAGAATCAGCATCTGATTGATCAGTTTCTAACAGGACAGATTTATTTCCCAGCTGCAATTATAAGTAAAAAGTGAAGTCATAAACATGCAGTATTGATAGATTGGTTGATATTTTAATCTAGCATCCAAAAAGGATTTGATTTTTTGGGGGGTGAAATCCAGTACTCGTTTTTTTTTTAAAAAAGAAGAATGATTAAAAGTGCTGTAAGAAATAAAAATAGAAATCTGGATTGACACTGTATTTTTGGTTAGGTGGGGTCTCCCTCGCAGGGAAGGATTTGGGTTTGGTGGAAGACCTTTTCTGCTGTGGCCCCTGTGTTTTAAAATCCACTTCCTTTTCCTTCTTGGATTTTTTAATCTATTGTTCTTTGGTCATAGCTGAATGTTTGTGGTCATTCCATTTTGCAGAGTTGTTTGGTTGTGACTTGAGATTTTCTCTTTACTTTTTTTCTTGCTTTGTTGTATGCCAACAAGAATGTCATGATTGGGGCAGACTACAAATACAGTGGTACCTCTACCTAAGAATGCCTCTACTTATGAACTTTTCTAGATAAGAACCGGGTGTTCAAGATTTTTTTGCCTCTTCTCAAGAACCATTTTCCACTTACAGATCCGAGCCTCTGAAACTGTAACCGGAAAAGGCAGGGAGAAGCCTCCGTGGGGTCTCTCTAGGAATCTCCTGGGAAGAAACAGGGCCAGAAAAGGAAGGGAGAAGTCTCTGTGGGGCCTCTAGGAATCTCTTGGGAGGAAACAGGGCTGGAAAAGGCGAGGAGAAGCCTCCATGGGGCCTCTCTAGGAATCTCCTGGGAGGAAACAGGGCCTCCACCCTCCCTATGGTTTCCCCAATCCCATGCATTATTTGCTATTACATTGATTCCTATGGGAAAAATTGCTTCTTACAAACTTTTCTACTTAAGAACCTGGTCACGGAACGAATTAAGTTCGTATGTAGAGGTACCACTGTAGTATCAATAAAGAAGTTAACCAACTAATTTGTGGAGCATGCCTATGGAGCTTCCCGGAGCCTGCTCTTCTCTTCAACATATCTCTTAACTAGCTTACTACTAAAATAGAAACAAAAGTGGCTTGGCCATTGCCTAGGACCACCCAATAGGACATTGGAGAAACTGCCTTTCCAAATCACAAACCCAAAGCAACTCCGTTATCTTTCAAACATCTCTGTTGGGGTTTTGTGCTGTAAATTGCGAGTTTAATACTCTAGTGTTAGACTCTAGTATTATTTATACTAAACAATAATCCAAAACCCACTTATGCAATCCTTCACACCCCATGGCAAAGTCTGGGGCGGTTTGGGACCACAGATCCTTAGTTTTGCACTGCCACCCACAAGTGAGTGAATATCTCCCGCCCAACAATCTGCATTTATCTTCCCGCAGCTGCTTGGCTACAAGCAGTCGCTGTTGTGCATCCCAGACCATAATTAGCCCTTCCCATTTTTGAATATAGTAACACAAGGCTTGGCTTGTGGGATGGGAGAAGGCAGTGTCTTGGCTGGTGGGATCTAGAAATAGAAAAGCTAATCCATTTCAGTTGTTTGAAGGGAAGGAAGAAGCTCTTCCTAAAAATCCTAGTAAGTGCAAAGAAAGGGAGAGAGGTCTTCAGTTCACCCTTATCAATCCTCACAACAGATTCCCTCTTAGGACCACCTTCCCAGAGCTTGACCTCCAGAAGTATTGACTGCAACCCATGTTTGCTTATGAAGATTTAATTTCCTTGAGTAGCACCGGACAGGTGGAATTGCTCTTAGCATTGGATTAGGGGCAGTAAAGGGCTGGAATTTTTTTTACTAACACACTGTGGGTGTGGCTTATTGTGTGAGTGTGGCTTGATGGTCATGTGACCAGGTAGGAGTGGCTTGCCAGCCATGTGTCCAGGTGGGAGTGGCTTGACAATCATGTGACCGGGAGTGGCTTAAAGGTCATGTGATTGGGTGGGAGTGGCTTACTGACCAAGATAAGTGTTCAAATAGGTGCTTGGACTCTTTTTCAGTTGATTAAGTCACATTACTTGAACAGCCACAAAAAGGACAAATGATAGACAGCATTATTTGTTAAGGTTTAAAGTTTTAGGTTTTATACTGAATGCACAAGGTTCAGTATGATAACAGATTAGGCAAGTAATTCAATTTTCTTTCATTGCTACAAATGTTCAGTTCTAGATAATGATTAAAATGATTAAAGCGTTTATGGGTAAAAACATACTATTTAATTATTTCCTATTTTAAAAGTAATTAAAGATCATATTAAAGTACTAGAGAAGGACAATAAAAAAACTATTAAGTACTCATGATACGAACTTAATTGGTTCCCGGGGGAGGTTCGTAAGGTGAAAAGTTTGTAAGACGAAACAATGTTTCCCATAGGAATCAATGTAAAAGCAAATAATGCATGCAAATCCTTCAGGAAAATCCCAAACTTTAGAAGGGAGGCGAACAGAGGGCAGGGAGGAGCAGCTAAAGGGGGCGGGTGGAAGAAGCAAGGCTAGGCTAAAGGGTGAGTGGGAAGGAAGAAAGGCAAGGGGGGCGCCCCTCCCTTTTCTTTCTTCAAAAGACACCCTTTCAGTGCCTCTGCAAGCACGCTGTTCTCTGCAAAGTCTTTCCCCCTCCAAGCCGCCCCTCCCTTTTCTTTCTTCAAAAGACATCCTTTCAGTGCCTCTGCAAGCACGCTGTTCTACTTTTGTTAATGCAAAGTCTTTCCCCCTCCAAGCCGCCCCTCCCTTTTCTTTCTTCAAAAAAGGGGAAAAAAAGAAACCCTTTCATCCCAGCAGCAGCGGCTTGGGTTCGTAAGGTGAAAATAGTTTAGAAGAAGAGGCAAAAAAATCTTAAACACCGGGTTCGTATCTTGAAAAGTTCGTTAGAAGAGGCGTTCGTAAGATGAGGGACCACTGTATTCAATAAATAGTGCACAAAACCCCACTGTGTTCCCCCCCATGGGGGCAGCAGCCCATTAATGAGGAGGGGGCTTCAAAATCCATGAAGGGTGGGGCAGTGATACTACATGGGCCCAGGTTCTTCTCCTCTCCCTCCCCGCATTATGGAGGAATGTTTGGGTTTCCCTTTTTAAAACAATTATTTATACACTGATACTGTTTCTATTCCTCCAATCCTCGGAATAATTTTGGAGGAGATCTGCGTCCATCTTCATTTCTGTCATGTGGCATCCATGGGGACAAAGCGGGGGAGCTGGCAAAAGAAGGTTGTGCCAATGCAATTGTAGCTCGGTCCCCTTTGAATGAATATTGGGATGTTAAGGGGCGTGCATAAGTGCACCTTTGTGCCTACCGCTCCTGTCCTAATGTCTTTTTAATCTTTTCTATCTCTACTTTATACTTACTTACTTACTTATTTACTTACTTACTTAGTTACTTATTTATATATTTGGATTTGCATGCCACCCCTCTCCGCAGACTCGGGGCGGCTAACAACAGTAATAAAAACAACATATAACAATCCAATATTAAAACATTTAAAAACCCTTATTATAAAACCAAACATACATACAGACATACCATGCATAAAATTGTAAAGGCCTAGGGGGAAAGAGTATCTCAGTTTCCCCATGCCTGGCAGCAGAGGTGGGTTTTAAGAAGCTTACAAAAAGCAAGGAAGGTGGGGGCAATTCTAATCTCTGGGGGGAGTTGGTTCCAGAGGGCCGGGGCCACCACAGAGAAGGCTCCGGCCTTATATTATGTCAAACATACTACAATACAATACTATATTTGTATGACAAATAAATAAATAAATAAATAAATAAATAAATAAATAAATAAATAAATGCTTATGCTTTGGCAATGTGACGACTTTCCTAATTTTGATGCAAAGGTTGGATCCTGTAGACACCTTTCAGAGCTTCAGCTGATTCTCCCCTACCCTGAATGGGAGTAAGTGCTACAGAAAACATACCCCTCCTTCTCATTCCACCAAAAATGGAAAGAAGCAGAAAGGAAGAAAAGAGGGACAAAAAAAAAAAAGATCCTTTGGTAAAACACTTTGTTCTTTTGGGTTCCTGAGAGAAAGCTGTAAAACTGTCATACTTAGCATTTCCCTTGCAGGACCTGAAGCTGAGTGGCCAAAAGAGGAAGGAGGCAGCAGATCTTGCCCATAGAGACACAGCATCTCAAAGCAACAAATAACACCTACCTTTATAGCAGCTTCAACCACATCACAGCCGAGCCAGAAATATATAATTTCAACTCTCCGGCACCGCTGTCATTTTAGGAACAAAAAGTTCCAGAATAGTCCACGAAGATACTTCTTGTGGAAATGTTTCACGTTACTATTTTGAAGTGTTTCTTATCTCAGCACAATGAGGAATTATTTTGCCAGTGATCAGCATTTTTTTATTTTTATTTTATTTATTTTGACCAAAAAAACAATAATACACAAAGAAGAGGATACACACAAAGCCCATTTTGCCTTAGCCTTATCCTCAATTTAACAAGTGAAGTTTATAAAACAAGCGTCTCTATGTTTGGATCTCTGAGTCTATAATTTCTTCTTTCCCTCGCCTCATTGTTCATTTTACTTGTGGCAAAAGTGGGCTGTAAGGCCTTTTGGCGTTAGGAACTAGTCCTTCAAATTATTTACAACTCCTATGATGTCATCAAGTCCTTTTTTAGAAGGCCATGAGATAATCCTTAAGTGTGATTTCTTTTTTTAAAAAAGGAAGTTTGGATACAGTAGAGGCAAACAGACATAGGGAGCATGGGGAAGGTTGCTAGACACACTCCATTTCACAAAGTCAAGGGATCTTTTTTTTGTTTTAGAAAAAACAACCACTAAGTTTAGATGCCTAGAGTTTCCTTTTGTCATGAAGATAAAATGAGACTCTAAACAATCACCCGATTCTGTCTTGGTCAGATCTCAATTCAAGCACCATGTCTAGTTAGATTTTGAAGTTTAATGTTGGATGCAAACAAACTGGAGGGGGACAATCAGCTGACTAAAAATTTAATCTAGTAAGAAAATGTGAGAAAACTAGACACGTTCAGCTGTGAGATTAGGACAAATAGCAGTATTTGAGAACTTAAAAGGAGCAGTAAGATCAACAAGTCTTGTCTATTGACTCTGAATGCAAGAATGGAATACTGTAATGTTATTACAAGAAGTCAGATTCCACTTTGGTGTTTGGGAAAGATGTTAGAAATCTCCCAAACCATAATGTGACTGGAAAAGTGATGGCTCCCTTTCACTAATGCTTTATGAAGGGACTGGATAGTCATTTGTTTAATCTAGAGACCTGTTTTAGTGGCTGAAATAGTCTATTCCAGTGGTCTCTGGGAGTTAAAGTCCACAAATCTTAAAGTTGCCAAGGTTGGATACCATTGCTCTGTTCTATTCTATTCTGTTCTGTTCTGTTCTGCTCTGCTCTGCTCTGCTCTGCTCTGCTCTGCTCTACTCCATTCCATTCCACTCCATTCCATTCTATTTTATTCCACTCCACTCTACTCCACTCCACTCCACTCCATTCCATTCCATTCCATTCCACTCCATTCCATTCTATTTTATTCCACTCCATTCCATTCTATTTTATTCCACTCCACTCCACTCTACTCTACTCCACTCCACTCCACTCCACTCCATTCCATTCCATTCCATTCCATTCCACTCCATTCCATTCTATTTTATTCCACTCCACTCCATTCCATTCCACTCCATTCCATTCTATTTTATTCCACTCCATTCCACTCCACTCCATTCCATTCTATTTTATTCCACTCCACTCCACTCCATTCCATTCTATTCTATTCTATTCTATTCATAGAATCAATATACCAAAGAGATAAGCATTGCCCTGCTGAATCATGGGAAATTGCTATTTGGCTCCCAAAGTTGTGTGCTAGAAACTGTTGTCAGAATGAAGATGGTCAATTTATTTGTTTGCTTCCAGCATCTGGCTATTAGGGGTTCTAAAGTTCTAGAATTTGAATTGGCATATTGATAACAGCCATGTCTCTCAATGACAGATTTAATAGTAGGGTGTTTTCATGATGAAAAGGGATACTTGGAAAAAGCTCTCATTGTGCCTTCACAACACTGCTTCAGTGTTTAAGAAAACAGTGGCTAAAGGCACCTGGGTTGAGTTAACTATGTATACCTGACTGGCAATGATTCCTAAGCAAAATGAGTCTTTCCCTCCACTAACTGAGGGAACAATACTATCAAATGAGAGTTTGATTTTTATTTAGCTTCTTCCCCTTATGGGGCTTACATCTACAAATGAAGAAATTTCTCCAATTTGGGACTGATAATTTACTAGTATAAGAAAAAACCCTTAGCCCAATGACGGCAAACCTTTTTTCCCTCAGGTGTCGAAAGTGTGTGCGTACACAATATCGCGCCTGCGCGATTGCCCACACCCATAATTCAATGCCTGGGGAACGCTAAAAGTGCCTCCCCTGCCCCCCCAGAGGCCCTCTGATGACCAGAAACAGATCATTTTCCTATTTCTGGTGGGCCCAGTAGGCCCATTTTTCATCCTCCCCAGGCTCCAGAGGCTTCCCTGGAGCCTGGAGAGGGCAAAAATGCCCTTCCCCACCCAGAGGCCCTCTGGAAGCTGAAAATGCCCTCCCAGAGCCTCTGTGCAAGCCAAAAATCAGATGGCCAACTGAACTAGGGCAACAGTTCATGTGCCAGTAGATATGGCTCTGCGTGTCACCTCAGGCCCCCAGGCCATAGGTTTGCCATCACTGCCTTAGCCCTTAGCATTACCTTATAATAGCATGGATCGACTGATAACTTGCTTCTCTTTTAGAATAAACTAAACCCTCTGGCTTGCTAAAGGCTGGCATTGCAAATAAGGTGATGTGAAAATAATGATAATGATAATGATAATGATAATGATAATGATAATGATAATGATAATGATAATGATAATGATAATGATAATGATAATGATAATGATAATGATAATGATAATGATAATGATAATGATAATGATAATTTATTAGACTTGTATTCCGCTCCTCTCTGAAGACTCCAATAATAAATGTCCAAATTAATGGTTACACCCACTATATTCTTAATCGCTAATCTATGGCAGCCCCTCTGGGTTCTTTGGTACGACCACACCTGGAATACTGTGTTCAGTTCTGGGGGCCCCAATTTAAAATGAACATTGATAAACTAGAGCAAGTTCAAAGGATGGTGAATGGTCTGGGAAGCATGTCCTATGATGAACGGTTAAAGGATCGAGGGATGTTTAGTCTGCAAAGGAGAAGACTGAGAGGTGACTTGATAACTGTCTGCAAATATCTGAAGGGCTGTCACAGAGCAGAGGGATCAGCATTGTTCTCATTAGTGCTTGGAAGGACTAGAAACAATGGAATGAAGCTGCAAGGGAGTAGATTTAGATTAGATATCAGAAAAAAAATTTCTAACAGTAAGGGTGATAAACCAGTGGAACAGTTTGCCACAAGAGGTGGTGAGTTTGCCTTCACTGGAGGTCTTAAAACAGAGACTGGACAGTCATCTTTCTGGGATGGTTTAATGAATCCTGCATTGAGCAGAGGGTTGGACCCGATGACCCTGGAGGTCCCTTCCAACTCTATGGTTCTATGATTCTCTACAGAGTCTGGGGATAAAGTTGTGTAAAGTTATAGAAATATTTTTAGCCAGTCATCATCTCCCAGCCACCTGACAGGATTGATATGAAGAGCAAGGGTTATTTCTTCGACCACGAACTCCTGGTGGAAATGAGGAATAAAAATGTCACAAACCAATCAGTAAGAGAATGCAGGCTAATCTTACTTAGCCTAGCATGGTACCTTCCTGGTTACAATCCCAAGCATATGAAAAGGAGCAATTTGGACAGGCTGGCTTGGTTGATTCCAGCAGCAGCAAAGCACCAGGCTTGTGAAGCACAGACCTTGTCCTGAACTTGACGAAACAATGGCCAGTTGATCTCCCTGTTCACCTGTTTTGCAGAGATAGCCTAACCCAGCCTGTTAAATTCTGCTACTGTACTCATAATTGAGGCTGGTGAAAAGGCAGTCCCAGTAAAAATAAAAAAAATGGGCTTTTGTTTTCATTATTTTCTTCGGAGGAGGAGGCAGACAAGAAGGGAAGCACTTAGAGATAAAGCACATGATGCAATTACCCTGCTTTAGATAAAACCCAGACATTACTCTTAAACCAGTCACCGGCTTGTTTTCCTTTGCTTTTGCAGGTCATTCAGGCTGTTCATCCTCTCAGAGAGAACAGCAGTTGTGCTGAAGGCTCCTTGACCTTTTCCAATTGGCTGCAAAAGGCAGAGCCAGGCAGTTTGTCAGGCAAAGAGAAGGTAGCCAAGCACATGCAGGAAGTTCTCCTGTCTGGAGCAGTGGTGGGATTCAATTTTTTTTAACTACCGGTTCTGTGGACGTGGCTTGATGGGCATAGCCTGATGACGAAAATACATCACACAGTCCTAGACACTTGGGTAGAATAGAATAGAATAGAATAGAATTCTTTATTGACCAAGTGTGATTGGACACACAATTTCTAGGTTCTATCATATCTCAAGACCTAAAATGGTCACCTAACATCAAAAACATAATCAAAAAAGCACAACAAAGAATGTTCTTTTTGCGCCAACTCAGGAAGCTCAAATTGCCCAAGGAGCTGCTGATACAGTTCTACAGAGGAATCATTGAGTCTGTCATCTGCACCTCTATAATTGTCTGGTTTGGTGCTGCAACCCAACAGGACTGACACAGACTTCAGAGGATAATCAGAACTGCAGAAAAAACAATTGCTGCCAACCTGCCTTCCATTGAGGACCTATATACTGCACGAGTCAAAAAGAGGGCGGGGAAAATATTTACTGACCCCTCACATCCTAGACACAAACTGTCTCAACTCCTATGCTTAAAACGTCACTGCAGAGCACTGCACACCAAGACAACTAGACACAAGAAAGTTTTTCCCCAAACGTCATCACTCTGCTAAACAAATAATTCCCTCAACACTGTCAAACTTTTTACTAAGTCTGCACTTCTATTTCTACTAGTTTTTTCCCCTCATTCCTATCACCCTTTTCCTCCCACTTAGGACTGTATGACTGTAACTTGTTGCTTGTATCCTAAGATTTTTATTAATATTGATTGTTTCTTCATTGCTTGTTTGACCCCTATGACAATCATTAAGGGTTGTACCACATGATTCTTGACAAATCTATATTTTCTTTTATGTACACTGAGAGTATCTGCACCAAGACAAATTCCTTCTGTGTCCAATTCCACTTGGCCAATACAGTGATCCCTCGATTTTTGCGATCTTGACCTTCGCGAAACGCTATATCGTGATTTTTCCCACCCGATGATGTCACTCTCTTCCTTTCTCATCTTTCTTTCTCTCTCTCTTTCTCTCTCTTGCTTCTTCCTCTCTCACACTCTCTTCCTCCCTCTCTCATCTCTTTCTTTCCTTCTCTCTCTTTCTCTATCTCTCCCCCTCTTGCTCTCGAGCGGCGGGCAGCGGGCGGGCGAGCGGCGGGCGGGCAGCAGCGAGGAGCCGAAGATCGGGGTTTCCCCTTTGCGTGGGTGGCGGGGAAGACCCAGGGAAGGTTTCTTCGGCCGCCCAGCAGCTGATCTGCTCGGCAGCGCCGCAGCAGCGAGGAGCTGAAGATCGGGGTTTCCCCTTTGCGTGGGCGGCGGGGAAACCCCGATCTTCGGCTCCTCGCTGCTGTGGCGCTGCCGAGCAGATCAGCTGCTGGGCGGCCGAAGAAACCTTCCCTGGGTCTTCCCCGCCGCCCACACAAACTCCACCATATGCGCATGCGCGGCCATGGAAAAAGGGCGTGCATGCGCAGATGGTGTTTTTACTTCCGCACCACTATATCGCAAAAAATCGAGTATCGCGAGGGGTCTTGGAACGTAACCCTCACGATACTCGAGGGATCACTGTAAATAATTCAATTCTATTCTATTCTATTCTATTCTATTCCATTCCATTCCACTCCACTCCACTCCACTCCACTCCACTCCACTCCACTCCACTCTACTCTATTCATATAACCATACATTCAAAATCTGCACTTCTATTCTACTAGTTTTTCTCATCATTCCTGTCATCCTTTCCCACCTTCTTAGGACCGTATGACTGTAACTTGTTGCTTGTATCCTAAGATTTTTATTAATATTGATTGTTTCTTCATTGCTTATTTGACCCCTATGACAATCATTAAGTGTTGTGCCACATGATTCTTGACAAATGTATCTTTTTCTTTTATGTACGTTGAGAGCATATGCACCAAGACAAATTCCTTGTGTGTCCAATCACACTTGGCCAATAAAATTCTATTCTATTCTATTCTATCCTATTCTATTTTATCTATTCTAATCTATTCTAATCTATTCTACAAGGAATTTGTCTTGGTGCATATGCTCTCAGTGTACATAAAAGAAAAAAGTGCATTTGTCAAGAATCATGTGGCACAACACTTAATGATTGTCATAGGGGTCAAATAAGCAATGAAGAAACAATCAATATTAATAAAAATCTTAGGATACAAGCAACAAGTTACAGTCATACAGTCATAAGTGTTCGATTTGTGATATTGTTATACGAAATCTAGCATATAAACCTCGTTTGATGTATATATTACTGTTTTTTGTGAATAAAATAATAATAATAGCCTTTATTGTCATTGTAAATCATGTATACAATGACGTTAGTTTTGTCTCTACTGCTGCAATCCATAACAAAAAATACAGGACAATACGGTTCCCAATTTATACAAGGAAAAACTAGTCATACGTTTCCATGTGTACGTGGAGTTATTGTGATTCTTAATTTGCTTGCTATTCTCTATTTCATATAGGACTGGAGCTCCTCCAGTTAGTGTTTGATTTGGAATCTACTTTACTGCTTGCAATGATAACCCTTTAATCTACATCTCTTTCAAGGGACTTTCCCTCATTATTAAAGTACAGCATGAAATGAAACCAACCCACCGGGAGATGAAAATCAAAGAATTAAAGTAACTCGATGGCTTTCAGAACAAAGGCCTGGATTGATTCAAAATAATTCATTCTGAGGAACTGGAGGCAATTTATTAAACACATATAGCAATTATGGCCCATTTCTGAAATTGCATTACTGTTACTAATAAACTGAGCAAAACAAGAGAAAAGGAAAACCATGCTCCAGTTTTTCACTTTCTACAGAGAAGACCTGTTTTTCTTGGGCATCATTAATCTCTTCAGGCTTCCCCAAAGAATATAACACACCCAACTGGTGTGGTATTTATTTGAAAACACGGAGGCCTAGAATTTCCTTTCTGACAAATTACTTTGGAGGATGGATTGCTGCATATACAGTACTATGCGGTGGAATCTTTTTTTGTGTATAAAATTGAAAATATAAGATATCCACTTGGAGACAAACATCTATCATCTATTTGTTAGACAAATAGAAAGCATAGCAAGTTGCTTTTTTTGTACTTGTCAACTTGGCCCACAAAAACATCTCCTGCAGACAACGGATATTCATATAGGTTCTTAAAAAGTAGGCTGTGGTTTAAATACATTTTTTTAACCCTTCATTTGTAACTCTTGATCTGTGATCTTAATCTGGGCTTCCCCATCTCTTGGATTAGAAAGCAAACCTCAGCAAAAAACTTTTGCTGCTTGAAACAAAGATGTCATTGATACATTCCCCTGGTGCTGCTCTCACACTACCAGTTTAGGTACCTTCAACTCCTACTCTCAAAACAATGCTATAAACACTCCGCAGTCTGCATTGGTTGCCGATCAGTTTCCGGTCACAATTCAAAGTGTTGGTTATGACCTATACAGCCCTTCATGGCACCGGACCAGATTATCTCCGGGACCGCCTTCTGCCGCACGAATCCCAGCGACCAGTTAGGTCCCACAGAGTGGGCCTTCTCCGGGTCCCATCAACTAAACAATGTCATTTGGCGGGACCCAGGGGAAGAGCTTTCTCTGTGGCGGCCCCGGCCCTCTGGAACCAACTCCCCCCAGAGATTAGAATAGCCCCCACCCTCCTTGCCTTTCATAAGCTCCTTAAAACCCACCTCTGCCGTCAGGCATGGGGGGACTGAGATATTCTTTCCCCCTAGGCTTCCACATATTTATGCATGGTATGTTTGTATGTATGATTGGTTTTATAACAAGGGTTTTTAGCTGTTTTAGTATTGGATTGTCACATGCTGTTTTTACCACTGTTGTTAGCCGCCCCGAATCCACGGAGAGGGGCGGCATACAAATCCAATAAATAAATAAAGCACTGTACACCAGACACAAGAACAGTTTCCCCCCGTATGCCATAACTCTGATAAACAAATAATTCCCTCAACACTGTCAAAGTATTTACTAAGTCTGCACTACTATTAATCTTCTCATTGTTCCTATCTTCTCCTACAAATGACTGTATGACTGTAACTTTATTGCTTGTATCCTTACAATTTATATTGACCGGTTCCTAATATGATTTGATTGCTTATTTGTACCCGGACTATCATTAAATGTTGTACCTTATGCTCAGGGGTGGGCTACTGCCAGGACAGGGGGAAACGCAGTGGGGTAGCAAAAATGGAGCTCCACCCCAGCGCACCCAATTTGCACTGAAAGATGTTGAAAGAAAAGGCAGGGCGTCCTGCATAAGCCATGCCCGCAGTGTGGTAGTAAAATTTTTGGTAGCTCTTCACTGCTTATGATTCTTGATGAATGTATCTTTTCTTTTATGTACACTGAGAGGATATACACCAGAGGTCTTCAAACTTGGCAACTTTAAGACTCGTGGACTTCAACTCCCAGAATTATCCAGCCAGCATTGCTGTTTGGAGAATTCTGGGAGTTTATTTATTCATTTATTTATTGTTAGAGTTGAAAGGGACCATGACGGCCATCGAGTTCAACCCCCCGCCCAAGCAGGAACCTTATAGTACACCAGTCAAGTGGCAGTTCAATCTTCTCTGTTGAAGTCCACGAGTCTTAAACAAGTTTGAGGACCCCTGATATACACCAAGAGAAATTCCTTGTGGGTGCAATCACACTTGGCCAATAAAATTCTGTTCTGTTCTATTGTATTGTATTGTATTGTATTGTACTCTATTCTATTCTATTTCTATTCTATTCTATTCTATTTCATCTTCTAGTGGTCAGGAATCTGGGCTAGAAACCAGGAGACCATGAGTTTTAATAATAAATTAATAATAATAATAATAATAATAATAATAATAATAATAATAATTTTGCAACACAATACACAATGTACAGTGTTGTAGTCCTGCCTTGGGCACAAAAGCAGCTGGATAAACCCTGGAAACTGACCCTTCCAAAAAAGCTGAAAAATCGTATGACTGATGGGATGCTGCAAAAATGACCACAAATGCAAGCTACTTGCCAAGCATCCAAAATGTGATCACATGACCATGGCATGTGTGTAAAGCCATGGGAACTTCAAAAATGGGTTGTAAATAAAATAACTCTGGGAAGCTCTGTCATAAACTTTGAATGGTTGCTAAGCGACTAGTTAAGCGAGGACTACTTGTGTACACACATGCAGACTCATTTTGTTTTGCAATTTTTCCGGCGGGTTCTCTTTAATTAAATAAAGTTAAAACAAGCTCTCCCGCCAGACACTCCAAGCATGCTGCTGAAACTGACCCTGCCACTTTCAATTTCTCTTCCCTTTGATTAGAAAGGGCTTTTTCTGGGTGGCTGGCCAAGATCCCAGCTGGGGTGGATAAAAGAAGCAGGCAGTCCTGTACCATAAATGAAACAATTTTTTTTTAAAAAAAAGCCACCTTGATGGGATTTCTAATTGGCTTCCCTTTTATGCAGCGTCTTCTGGGCCATTCGCACGGATGTGCTGAGGGAATGTAGAAGGGGGGAGGGGCAGACGTCAACCCCAAACTTTGCAGGTGGCGCAACCACCTCCCCTTATGTACTGGAGGTTGACTTGGCAACCAGCTCCTCAATAATAGGAAATGACTAATGATGTGGCAAAAATTATGAACCAGGGATTAATAAAACTTGAAAAGGAACGGACTTGGCTGTTTGATCCTCCAGAGAGGAAACATATCTGTGCATTAGCCTTTTCCCCTCAGGTGGTGTTCTTATTAGTCTCATCTGACTTGGGAAGCAGAAAGAGTATGACATTTGGAATCACTGGTAGAAAGGGGGGGGGAAGAGAGAGAGAGAGAGAGAGAGAGAGAGAGAGAGAGAGAGAGAGAGAGAGAGAGAGAAATGGCGCTGTAACAAAGGAGGCCCAAGGGGTTGTGTGCACATTACAGCCATTAGCCGTTTCCCCTTCTAGCCTTGCATTAATTTCTGTTGGGAAATCAGGCAGGCTGCGAAGGGGGCATGATGGCGTCTAGCACATTCCAAACAACAAATAGGGGGGGAAATGTGTCAGAAATACATTATCAGCCTATTTGACATCCAAATATTACAATCTGCTGAAACATATATATATATATACTTTGCTACAGAGGACAATAGTGAGTCATCCAAGGACCTAAATATATATATGTCACATGTTTTCCCCCCGCTGAATTTGAAAATTAAGAGAGACTAGGATAGATCTATTTCGGCCTTATTTTGGCCTTATCAGCTAGCCATACCCACTGGGACTTGAACCTGCAACCTTTGCCTTGTAAGACAGAGAATTATCCTCTTCAGCTCTGCACCAGGGAAGGGTTACATATTTTTGTGTTGAATCACCCTGGTGTATTGAAGGAACATCACAGCTCCTTATTTGCCTCTCGGCCCAACCCAGGGCCATTTCCAAGGCAGTTAATTATATATATATCAGCAGATTGTAATATTTGGATGTTAAATAGGCTGATAATGTATTTCTGACATCCACCCCCCCTATTTGTTGTTTGTATATATATACTCTGCTGCAGAGGACAATGGTGAGTCGTCCAAGGACCTAAATCAGTGATGGGCTTCTACGGGTACATAGAACCGGTAGAAAATTTTTGATCCCCCCCCCTTCTGGGCCCTGGGTATGTTTTTCCTATCACAGTAAATGAGGTTGAATGTGTATAATTTTAGAAGAGCTGTGTGTGTGTGTGTGTGTGTGTGTGTACATATACATACAGTTTATACTGTATGTACTGCTCAAAAAAATAAAGGGAAAACTCAAATAACACATCCTAGATCTGAATGAATGAAATATTCTCATTGAGTACTTTGTTCTGTACAAAGTTGAATGTGCACAACAGGATGTGAAATTGATTGTCAATCAGTATTGCTTCCTAAGTGGACAGCTTGATTTCACAGAAGTTTGATTTTCTTGATGTTATATTGTGTTGTTTAAATGTTCCCTTTATTTTTTTGAATAGGGTAGTAGATAATGAATATTTTTGTGTGCCTGTGTGTAATATGTATGTACACATATGGCATATTTACATAGAATTAAATAGTATGTTTTGGATGTTCAGTAATAGTAAATAGGGAAATTGTATCTCTTTAAGGCGAGGAGAGGCCAGGCCCCTTAACCCAAACCCTTGACGTGAGTGACGTTAAGTTGGCCACCTTTAATCCAGTCACATGACCTTTAAGCCACCTCCCCGGGCACATCCTCATCAAGCCACTCCCATCTCGTGACATGGCCACCAAGTCACAACCACAAAATAAGCCACACCCACAGCATGGTAGTAAAATATTTTGCAACCCTTCACTGACCTCAATGCTTCTGAAAAACCCACCAGGAGCAACGCTGTCCTTCTTCCTTGGCTGCATTTCATATTCTGTGGTTGGTGCCATATAGACCATGGGCAATTAATTTTGCCATGGGGCCGCATGAGAAATTGGGATGGTTTTAGAGGGCCGGACTAATATAATTAACTCAGTTCTACCCAATACTGTAAAGACCCAGACCCTGGCCTGACCTAAACACCCAGACCCACTCTACAGATCCCTAATTGTTTGCTTTACGGCCACACGGTGCACCACAGTCACTGCGCTGGAGTGTTTGTGTGGTTTCTGTGCTTGGCCGCTCTTGGTAGGAGGTCAGGATCTGCTCCAGTGCGAGGATGAAAGAGCTCACCACGTCTGCCGGGATTCCTCCGGTTCCTGGTTTCCTCAGTCCCGGCAGACGTGGTGAGCTCTTTCATCCTCGCACTGGAGTGGACCTCAACCTCCACGGACCGGTCACAGATAGCGGGCGGGCCGGATGTGCCTTGTGGGCCGCCCCTTGCCCAGGTCTGGTATAGACAGTGTTACAGTCTTTATACACTTACTTGGGACTGACAATTAAACAACGATAAAGGTAGTCCTTGACTTATGACAGTTTATTTAGTGATAATTCAAAATTACAACAGCACTGAAAAAATGACTTATGGCTTCTCACACTTAATGATAGTTACAGCATCTCCATGGTCACATGATCACAATTTAGGCACTTGCAACAGACTCAAGGTTATGACAATTGAGGTGATCCTCAGTTATGTATTCCTCTCTTGTTTCCCCCCCACAGGGTTATGGGATCCCCTTTTGTGGGGGTAATCATACCAAGATTTGATCAATGTCAAATCCTGGACACAAACTGTTTCAACTCCTACCCTCAAAACGTCACTACAGAGCACTACACACCAAGACAACTAGACACAAGAACAGTTTTTCCCCCGAATGCCATTACTCTACTAAACAAATAATTCCCTCAACACTGTCAGACTTTCTACTAAATCTGCACTTCTATTCTACTAATTTTTCTCATCATTCCTATCACCTATTTCCTCCCACGTTGACTGTATGACTGTAACTTGTTGCTTATATCCTAAGATTTTTATTAATATTGCTTCTTCATTGCTTATTTGACCCCTATCACAATCATTAAGTGTTGTACCACACTTGACAAATGTATATTTTATTTTATGTACGCTGAGAGCATCTGCACCAAGACAAATTCCTTGTGCGTCCAATCACACTTGGCCATTCTATTCTATTCTATTCTGTTCTGTTCTGTTCTATTCTATTCTATTCGACCAAGTGTATCTTGCATTTTGTCATGCATTACTCTGTTCATCAGGGGTGGGTTTCTTCTGGTTTGAACTGGCTTGCCTGAACTGGTAGCAACCCATTGTTGATGTCATGATGATGTCACCGGATCAGTCAGTGGCAGTCTGTGGGCGCCACCATCTTTTATTTATTTTTTGAATTTTTATTTTTTTCCCCTTCTGAGTATGTAGAGAAGCAGAGAGTAAGCATATTGCCTCCAACAATCTGGGTCCTCATTTTACTAACCTTGGAAGGATGAAAGGCTGAGTCAGCCTTGAGCCTACTGCCTACTGAGATTCTATCTGCCAAACTGCTGGCAGCTGGTGATCAGCAGAAGTAGCTTGCAGTACTGCACTCTAACCACTGCATCACCGAGACTTGAGCAGGGGGTTGGACTAGGACCTCCAAGGTCCCTTCCAGCTCTGTTCTGATTGAAGACAGTGAAAATCCTTCCCCATTCTCTGCCAAAATACAAATGATCCACAACAGTTAAAAAAAATTGTCTGAGCATCATAAAAAATATTCAGGCAGGCTATTACAAGGAAAAATTTCAAACAGCTGTTGACCTTGCTGGTGAAGACTATATGAAGAAACATAAACAGTTTTTAGGACAGCTTTTTAAAGTAAACTACAGGAAAAGTCCAAAGCCAAATAACATTTTGAACAAAGATAATTTTAAGAATGTATACAAAATGTTCAGGTTTTTTTTTTTAGTGTATTTTGCTCATCTTCTCTTTTAATTCCTTTAGTGCAGAGAAAGATGTAAGAAAATCAGTTTCTTGACATTATGGTTGGACATAATATGGTTGGTCCCATATTATGTTTTATGAAGATTATTGGCATTTCATTCTATCATTATTTATCATTATTCGTAAAGTGGTTTCTGCCCTTATAACCAGATAGAACAGTAAAATGCTATAATATGCAAGAATATACTGTACCATATTCAAGGGAACAAACAGAGATAGGAATAATAAAGGCTGGCATTCCAAATAAAATGATGTGAAAGCTTCTATCCAATAATAAAGGTCCAAATTAATGACGTCCACTATATAGTGGTACTCAATAATGGGCAGCCAAAATTTTTACTGCCACACTGTGGGTGTGGCTGATTTTGTGGGTATGGCTTGCTGGCCATGTGACTGGGTAGGAGTGGCTTGCTGGCCATGAGACCAGGTAGGAGTGGCTTGCTGGCCATGAGACCAGGTGGGAGTGGCTTAAACGATCATCATCGTGCAAGTGAACTGTTAAGACCTCAACTTACAACGTTACCAGTGTCATTCTCTAGGGCAGTGTTTCCCAACCGGTGTGCCGCGGCACACTGGTGTGCTGCGAGACACGGTCAGGTGTGCCGCGAAGAAAAAAGCTCAGCTTCTGGTCTTGCAACTTTTTGCGAAGATCAAAAAGTTGTGAGACCGGAACCTGAGCTTCATTATTTATGCCTTCCAAGTTTTCCAGCAGCTGCAGCGCCCCGCCCGGCTGGAGCTTTCCTGGCGACGGCAGCAAATGAGCTTTGGGGCCTGGTGGGAGGGCGGAGGCAGCGGGAGGGCGGCGCACAGCGGGAGAATGATGGCGGCGGCAGCGGCAGCGGGCAGTAGCCGTGTGGTGGCGCCAGGGTGGTCAGCTGTGAGGGGGAGCTCCAGAACAGAGGCTCCGACCGGCGGCGGCTGGACATGTTGCTGTAGCCATGCGGCAGCAGCGGCAGCGGGCAGTAGCCGTGGGGCGGCGCCGGGGTGGTCAGCTGTGAGGCGGAGCTCTGGAACAGAGGCACCGACGGCAGCGGCTGGACATGCTGGAATTGCGTGGCTGGCACTTGCCTGCTGGCTGGGCTGGGACGGAGGCTCCAGCCCCACGTCCATGCCCAGTGCAACGCCAGCATGTACAGCGTCTAGCAACATGTCTAGCCGCCACCGTCGGTGCCTCGGTTCCGGAGCTCCGCCTCACAGCTGATCACCCTGCTGCCGCTGCTGAGAGAGAAAGAGAGAGGGAGAGAGGGGGTTAGCAAGAGAGGGACAGAGAGAAAGAGAGAGGGGGATAGCAACAGAGGGAGAGAGAGAAAGAGAGAGGGAGAGAGGGGGGAGAGAAAGAGAGAAAGAGATAGCAACAGAGGGAGAGAGAGAAAGAGAGAGAAAGAGATAGCAAGAGAGGGGGAGAAAGAGAGAGGGAGAGAGGGGAGACAGAAAGAGAGAGAAAGAGATAGTAAGAGAAGGAGAGAGAGGGAGAGAGAGGGAGAGAGAGGAGGGAGAGAAAGAGAGAAAGCAAAAGAGAGAGAGAGAGAGAAGGAGAGATAGCAAGAGAGAGAAAGAGAGAGGGAGGGAGAGGGGGGAGAGAGAAAGAGAGAAAGACAGCAAGAGAGAGAGAGAAAGCAAGAGAGAGAGAGAAAGAGTGGGGAAGGAGGGTGAGGGAAAGACATTGAGGGAGGGAAGGAGGGAGAGAGAAGGTGGGCAAAAAAGAGAGGAAGGAAGGGAGAAACAAAGAGAGATGGAGAGAGAGGGGGAAAGAAAGAGGAAGGAAGGGAGAGAGAGAAAGAGGGAGAGAGAGAAATAGAGCGAAAGGGAGGAAGAGAGATATTTTTTTGTCCAAACTTTTTTTTGCCCCCCCCTCAATGTTCCCCAGGATTTTGTAAATGTGAATAATGTGCCGCGGCTCAAAAAAGGTTGGGAAACACTGCTCTAGGGTGACAATTTGCTTCGTGTTTCCTGTGCTCTTCCTCCTGGATCGCTCCCTGCCTCAGGCTGGGTAGCTAGGTGAATGGGTGCCAATCAGCTGTTGAGAAAAGAGGAAATGGGCCCCCTGCAACTCCTGCCGGTGCTGGTCTCCCTGCTGCTTTCTGAGGAAGAGGAGGAGGATGGGAAGGGGGGATAGTCAGCTGGAGCTGGGCACACAGCTTCATTTCCGCTGGTGGAACTGCGTTCCACCCTGTCCTGCCTGTTGCTCACCCCTGGTGGTACCTCCAGCTAAAAACGCATCTACTTATGAAATTTTCTAGATAAGAACCGGGTGTTCAAGATTTTTTTGTCCCTTCTCAAGAACCATTTCCACTTACAAACCAGAGCCTCCAAAACTGTAACCGGAGAAGGCAGGGAGAAGCCTCCGTGGGGCCTCTCTAGGAATGTCCTGGGAGGAAACAGGGCCGGAAAAGGTGGGGAGAAGCCTCCATGGGGCCTCTCTAGGAATCTCCTGGGAGGAAACAGGGCCGGAAAAGGTGGGGAGAAGCCTCCGTGGGGCCTCTCTAGGAATCTCCTGGGAGGAAACAGGGCCTCAACCGTCCCTGTGGTTTCCCCAATCGCACGCGTTATTTGCTTTTACATTGATTTCTATTGGAAAAATTGCTTCTTCTTACAAACTTTACTACTTAAGAATCTGGTTATGGAACGAATTAAGTTCGTAAGTAAAGGTATCACTGTATTCTTAATCGCTACTCTATATGAGCCCTCTGGGATCTTTGCAGAGTCTGGGACAAAGTTATGTACAGTAGTAGAAATCTGCTTCACCGTGGAAAAACTGTTTGTTTGTTTGTTTGTTTATTTATTTATTCATTCATTCATTCATTCATTCATTCATCCATCCATCCATCCATCCATCCATCCATCCATCCATCCATCCATTTATTTATTCCAATACACAATAATACACAATGAAGGTTATAAAGGGTTATACCATTATCTATAATGGTTATACATATAACTATATTATTACATTATATATCTACCATGGTTATACCATTGTACCATTGAATACAACTTGAATAAATTTAGGAGAGGAAATTGTAGGATTTCTTGAGGGGTAGCAGTTTCTATTAGAGTCGGGGTGGCACAGTGGTTAAAATACAACACTACAGGCTACTTCAGCTAACTGCTAACTGTAGTTCAGCAGTTCAAATCTCACCACCGGCTCAAGGTTGACTCAGCCTTCCATCCTTCAAAGGTGGGTACAATGAGGACCCAGATTGTTGGGGGCAACATGCTGATTCTGTAAACCACTTAGAGAAGGCTGCAAAAGCACTATAAAGTAGTATATAAGCAGGGGAGGGCTACTGCCTGGATGGGGCCAGGGGAACACAGTGGGATAGCGGAAATGGAGCTCCATCCCAGAGCACCCAATTTGCACTGAAAGATGTTGAAAGAAAATGCAGGGCATCCTGCATAAGCCACCCCCACAGTGTGGTAGTAAAAATGTTGGTAGCCCTTCACTGTATATAAGTCTAAATGCTATTAAGGCATGTTTAAATTCAGTAGGAAAGTGAACACAAGAACAAGGGGGCACAATCTGAGGTTAGTTGGGGGAAAGATTAGAAGTAATGTGAGAAAATATTATTTTACTGAAAGAGTAGTAGATGCTTGGAACAAACTTCCAGCAGACGTGGTCGGTAAATCCACAGGAACTGAATTTAAACATGCCTGGGATGAACATGGATCCATCCTAGGATAAAATACGGGAAATAGTGTAGGGGCAGACTAGATGGACCGTGAGGTCTTTTTCTGCCGTCAATCTTCTATGTTTCTTTGTTTCTATTGCTCTTGCTATTAATCACCATAAAAAGACTGATGGGAAGGTTTAGCTATTTGTCCATAGAAGAGTCTAAATATGGCTGACTATGCACACAAAGAAAATTTAAAGATGCAAGAAGTAACATACTTATTAATTTTTTTTTAAATGTGGCAATGTTGATGGCTGAGAAGAAGCACATAACAGATGCTGGGAGTTATGTGACACTTTTAAATATCCCGATTGAACAGAATACAAAAGAAAAGCAAAGGAAGTTGACATGCCTATCTGTATTCAGATATCACAAATATTTTAGACACAAGTTAGAGCAGGGTTCACCATTGACTGATAAAAGATTGGCTACCCTCTTTAAATCATGCCACTGACCTTTGCCTGCCTGCCATGGCAATGTGATAAAATATAGAACATTGCAGATTTATTGCCTATGGTTTTTCCTGCTTTGTGAAGGGAGCTGTTAGGCCGCCTTTAGTTTGTGAAAAACAGCTTTTGGTATGTAGCATGGCAAGACAAATGTTTCTTCCAAGGATGGGAAGTGGACAAGAATTGGAGAGGAATAATGATTTCACTGCAACCCTTTTCATCCTCTGTTACACCCATCATTTCCTGGATAGTAGCCCATTTCTTAAAAGACTTATAATTTACATGCAAATACTTTAACTCAGTAAGCTATTGGAGAAGGGTCAACAGCTTATAAGTTTGTCAAAAAAAAAAGTTCTTTGCGACCTAATGATATCATCTGGAACTTCCTTCAAGTTGCCTTTGAAAATGTTTGACAACTTGAGCTAAGTAACGTATTATAGGAAAATTCAGCCCTTTTTGGGAAGGAACATAACAAGGGATATATCTTCCCCGATTTCCTCTGGCCTCAGTAATAAGGAAAAGATATTTAGGTTACATAAACAACAGAATTTATTTATTTATTTATTTATTCATTCATTCATTCATCCATCCATCCATCCATTCATTCATTCATTCATTTATTTGTCAAACAATTATAGGGTGATAATTTGTACATATAAAACATTGGATAAGTAATGATAAAAAAGTAGACAATAGGACAGGGACGGTAGGCTCAATGGTGCGCTTATGCATGTCCCATACAGACCTCTTAGAAAGGAGGAGAGATCAATTGTAGATAGTCTAAGGTTAAAGATTTTGGGGTTAGGAGTAGAAACCACAGAATCAGGTAGTGCATTCCAGGCGTTGATTACTCTGTTGCTGAAGTCGTATTTTTTGCAGTCAAGTTTGGAGCAGTTGACATTTAGTTTAAATCGATTTCATGCTCATGTGTTGTTGTGGTTGAAGGTGAAGTAGTCGTTAACAGGTAGGACATTTTGGTATATGATTTTATGAACTATAATGAAGTCGGAACGGAGACGATGGAGTTGTAAGTTGTCTAAACCAAGAATTTCTAGTCTGGTGGAGTAAGGTATTTTGTTGTGAGAAGAGGAATGAAGGACTCTTCTTGTGAAATATTTCTGGACTCTCTCAATTGTGTTGATGTCAGATATGCAATGTGGGTTCCATACAGGTGAGCTGTATTCTAGGATTGGTCTGACAAATGTTTTGTATGCTCTTGTTAGCAGTTCAAAATTACCAGAGAAGAAGCTGCGAAGGATTAGGTAAACAACTCTTAAAGCCTTTTTGGCAATGTTGTTGTTGTGGGCTTAGGTCATTGGATATGTGTACTCCAAGGTCTTTGACAGATTGAGGGTTATCAATAAATTCAATTCCTCCAAGTTTATATTTAGTATTATGATTCTTTTTACCAATGTGTAAGACAGAGCATTTAGTAGTGGAGATTTGAAGTTGCCAGGTTTTAGACCATTCTGCTACGTGGTCAAGGTCTTTTTGAAGGGTAGCAGCATTGTCGGTGGTATTAAATAGTTTGACATCATCTGCAAAGAGAACGCAATTGCTAATGTGCAAGATAGCAGATATTGTTAGAAACATGAACAAAAGCAAACTAGATACAGGTAAATTTGGACAATATGACAGTAAGACAGGGATGGTAAGCACAATGGTGCACTTATGCATGATCCTTACAGATCCCTTAGGAATGGGGTGAGGTCGACTGTAGACAGTCTAAGGTTAAAGTTTTTGGGGTTTGGGGAGAAACCACAGAGTCAGGTAGTACATTCCAGGCATTGTTCACTCTGTTGTTGAAATTGTATTTTCTGCAGTCAAGTTTTGAATCGTTTACATTGAGTTTGAATCTATTGTATGCTCGTGATGTGTATAGATGCACCATATGTCTCTTGGTTTACCCCAGGGACACAATGACAAACTCAACTTGAGTTGTATTTTGTCTTTCAATCTAGAATAGTTAGGTATCGTATATTAGGTCTAAGGATTTGCTGAAAAAGAGGAGGCCTCAATTATTCTATATTGTTGAGCAACCTCGAATATAAAGAAGCAAACGGGCTTCCTTCTCCACCAGTAGACTCAACCAGATGTTTGATTTATGTGGGGACGATAATAAATCATTTTGATCTGCCACTTTAAACATTCTGTAATGTCATGGACTGATACTACATGGGTGCTCTAGGTCTTTGTGGGGAAGTTTAAATGGCAATTTAAATGGCAATTTAAACTTTTGTACTTGATAAGTGGATCCTTAAAGCAAAGATAAGTGCAGATAATTTTAGCTAAAAGCCTTGATTCCTGAAACTTGACTGTAAACTCCAAGTGACTCCCATATGCTTTCTTAGAAGACAAAAATAATAGACAGCTGTAGGCCAGTATTTTGTTTGAAGCTATGCCCATTTGTCAGGAATAAGGACAAAGAAATGTCTTGCAGAAGGGTCGGTAAAAAAGAGAACAGGTAAATAAGTAATTTGTTACTGATTAAGGCAGTCATTTAGTCAGAGTCCTTGTACACCATCCTCAAAGTTCCATTTATCCCCATCTGATGATCTTTAAATATAGGATGCAATTCTATATACATGCACATCACTGTTTGTGGAACCCATTGAGATCCAGGGAGAGTTCCTGGCCAAAGGAAGAGAGGAGGCCGTTGTCAAGTTTAGATTGCTCTGGCGTGTGGAAATGTTTGACTACAATCCCCTACTCCCTTCCTCCAGAGAGAATAGAACTCCATGAATTGCTGCTAACTCAACGACAAGTGGCACGTCTTGTACACAAATGTTAGGTAAAGCTTAATGTGGCATCACAGTATGTGGTCAGATTTGAAAAACTCAAATGTAAAAATGTTAAGCAGGGTCAAATTGACCTGGCTAATATCTGAGTGAAAGACCACAACGCTATATCCTACGATAGTAGCTAGCTTTGAAAGTCAAAAAGTTTATCCTGGAAAAAGTCAATGGAAAGCTGTTTCTCTCTTGCTATGAAGAGGACCATGAACCAAGATTTAATCTTGATGCAAAGGACCACAACTTTAGCTTTACTATTGTTGTTCAGATGTTGGACTTGAGATCCAAGTTTATGTCTGCATTCAGTGAAGGACTTTGGGCCCGTTTCTACTTTCAAATCAACTTCTTTCAAAAGATTATTTTTTTAGATAATGGGAAAACCCATTTATTTCCTGGCTTGAGAGCTGTAAAAGAAAAGGTGGGATACAGATATAATAACTTGTCCAACTCTGTTATTATGTTAAGTGAATAAACAAGCTGGCTGAGGAACTCTGGGAATTGAGGTTCACAAGTCTTGCAGTTGGCAAAGTTGGAGACTCTGTTTTAGAGACAGTTCCAAGGAGATACTATGGAATCTATAGAATACTACTCATACGAAGCTAAAGGAATATAATAATAATAATAATAATAATAATAATAATAATAATAATAATAATAATATAATATGCCGCTCCTCTCCGTAGACTTGGGGTGGCTAACAACAATGATAAAAACAGCATGTGACAATCCAATAATAAAACAACTAAAACTCCTTATTATAAAACCAAACATACACACAGACATACACAGACATAGGTAATCCTCGACTTATAACTGTTGATTTACTAACTATTACAAAGTTACAAAAAGTGACTTATGACAGTTTTACAAAGTTATGATCTTTGCAGCATCCTCACTGCTATGTCTAATACAATCACACTTGGCCAATAAAGAATTCTATTCTTTTAATTGCTGGCAGGGCAGTAACTGAGAATTGACTGGGTTCAATCATATTTATTAAACACAAGAGACAACAATTCATGAATAACATCTGAGGTAAAGAGCTCCTGAGAGCTCTTTAAATAGGCAGCAGTCCGATGGAGCAACCAATCACCATTGACCAATGATTCCGCTCCTAGAGTGGCCTTCACAGGAACACTGGAACACTGCAGCCATGTGATCAAAATTCAGATGCTTGGTTGCAGGTTCATATTCATAACAATGGTTATGTCCCAAGGTCAGGTGATCACCTTTTGCAACCTTCTGACAAGCAAAGTCAATGGGAAAGACAGATTCACTTAACAACCAGGTTACTAACTTACTATTTCTGGTGAAATATCCAAAGTTATTTCACCAGAAGAGCCCTTCACTCCTCCACTCGAAACAGAATATCCTACAAAAATAGACTAACAATCCTGGGCCTAGAAAGCCTAGAACTACGGTGCCTAAAACACGATTTGAGTATTGCCCACAAGATCATATGCTGCAACATCCTACCGGTCAATGACTACTTCAGCTTCAACCGCAACAACACAAGAGCACGCAACAGATTCAAACTTAATACGAACCGCTCCAAACTTGACTGTAAAAAATATGATTTCAACAATCTAGTTATCGAAGTGAGGAACTCATTGCTGGACTCAATTGTGTCAACCCCTAACCCCCAACATTTCTCCCTTAGACTCTCCACGATTGACCTCTCCAGGTTCCTAAGAGGCCAGTAAGGGGCGTACATAAGTGCACTAGTGTGTCTTTCGTCCCCTGTCCAATTGTCTTTCCTTTCTCTCACTTATCATATATATTTTCTTTCTTTCATATATCCTCTCCTCTAAGTTCACTTTACCCTTATATATATTACTACATGTCTATTTTTCTTGCTATGTATTTGTGTATTGGACAAATGAATAAATAAAAATAAATAAAATAAATACCTACAGCGCTTCACTTAACAATTGAGGCAAAAAAGTCCTAAAACAGAGCAAAACTCACTCAACAAATGTCTCATTTAACAACAGTAATTCTGGGCTCAGTCGTGGCCATAGCTCCAAGATTATGAGACAAAGGTTTTCAGGTATCCACTTCTGACTTCTGAACCTTTCCAAAATAGCTTCAAAAATCCGTCCCTGATGGGATTTGTCTGTTCTGATCATTTGTGAGTGAGAAAATAAAATTGTGCACCTCTGCAAACTCAAACCACAGAGAATTAAGTCTGCCTCTATTTGCACGATTTGACTCTAACTATGTAAATATTAAGATGCAGTTCCAAGTGGATTCTTGCTGACAGCTTAACATTATTTATCTTTGTGTTTTGCTCTTTGATTTGGTTGCATTACTGACTTAAGAAGGCAATGTTTGGATTGTCTACTGTCATTTCCTGAGTCTCCAAACAACAGAGGGATTTTGGTGGAATTCTGTATTTAAGTTTTGAGGCTTATTTCTTGTTTGTCTTCTTTGGCTGATGATTCCACTGAAAAAGAATGAATGACAAAATCGGAAGTATAAATATTTCAGGCTAAGTCCTCCCCTCTTCACCTCTCCACTCCCATCTTATATACATTTTTTGGCAGCTGCAAAAAAATAAAATCCAAAGGGAAATGGAGAATTTATGTAGTCCCGTGGCTTGGATTCAGCTACACAATATTTAGAAGGCTTCGTCAAATGGGTCTTGCTACCTCTTCTCAGAGAGGAAGAAAAGCCCTGAGTCTTCGGAGAGGGGCAGCATATAAATCTAATACATTATTATTATTATTTTAATAATAATCGACCCAGGGGAAGAGCCTTCTCTGTGGCGGCCCCGGCCCTCTGGAACCAACTTCCCCCAGAGATTAGAATTGCCCCCACCCTCCTTGCCTTTCGTAAGCTGCTTAAAACCCACCTCTGCCGCCAGGCATGGGGGAATTGAGATACTCTTTCCCCATGGCCTCTACAATTTTATGCATGGTATATGTGTATGTATGTTTGGTTTTTATAATAATGGGTTTTTAACTGTTTTTAGCATTGGATTATTATTATATGCTGTTTTATTACTGTTGTTAGCCGCCCCGAGTCTGCGGAGAGGGGCGGCATAGAAATCCAATAAATTATTATTATTAAATCAAAACGATATTGAGGGACAAAGTAAGCAAGAAATACTGACACTAGGTCATCACTACTATTAATTAAATTAAATTATAGGGGGATATTTTTCCACAAGCAATCTGTTTCTCCTATCTAGTTTTCTTTGTAAGCCTTTTCTTGGCTATGCCTAGCATCCATCCATGCTGACTCTTACCCTAGAAGAGTTGGCACCTTCTGTGTTATTTAGCTCTTGTTATTTAGGGCTTGTTTTTCAGTTTTGTTGTTTTGTCGTTTTGTTCAGTTCTGGAGACCTCACCTGAAAAAAGATATTGACAAAATTGAACGGGTCCAAAGACGGGCTACAAGAATGGTGGAAGGTCTTAAGCATAAAACGTATCAGGAAAGACTTAATGGACTCAATCTGTATAGTCTGGAAGACAGAAGGAAAAGGGGGGACATGATCGAAACATTTAAATATGTTAAAGGGTTAAATAAGGTTCAGGAGGGAAGTGTTTTTAATAGGAAAGTGAACACAAGAACAAGGGGACACAATCTGAAGTTAGTTGGGGGAAAGATCAAAAGCAACGTGAGAAAATATTATTTTACTGAAAGAGTAGTAGATCCTTGGAATAAACTTCCAGCAGACGTGGTTGGTAAATCCACAGTAACTGAATTTAAACATGCCTGGGGTAAACATATATCCATCCTAAGATAAAATACAGAAAATAGTATAAGGGCAGACTAGATGGATCATCAGGTCTTTTTCTGCCGTCAGTCTTCTATGTTTCTATGTTCATATTTTTGAACTGTTTGAATGCAACCCCCTTATCATAATAGATTCATTTAGACCACATTAAACAAAGAAACAAACAAGACAGAAAAGAGCAACCAAAATGATTAGGGGACTAGAAACCAAGACTTATGGAGAGATATTGCTGGAACTGGGCATGGATAGCCTAGAGGAAAAAATGGGCCAGGAGGGACATGATAGCAGTCTACAGGTACTTGTGGGTTTGTCACAAAAAGGAGGGGATCACACTGTTTTCCAGGGCATCAGAGGGCCAGATGAGGAACAATGGTTGGAAGCTGACCAAGGAGAGATTCAACCTATAAATAAGGAAGAACTTCCTGACGGACAGAGCGATCAACTAGTGGAACGGCCTGCCAGCGGAGGTTGTGGACATTTTCAAGAGGAGATTGGACTGTCTTATGGCTGGGGTGCTGTAGGATTTCCTGCTTAAGCAGGGGGTTGGGCTTGATGACCTGCAAGGTCCCTTTCAACTCTAATAAACAAACAAACAAACAAAAAACAAACAAACAAACAAAAACAAACAAACAAATAAATAAATAAATAAATAAATAAGACAGTATTGGGATCCTCCTACTGGCTTATAGGACAGAAGGCACTTTCTTTGGTCTGGGTCAATAAACTATAGAAGAAGCCATAAACACCTTCGAAGAATAGAATTACCTTCTATCTTTTTCATGGACTGTACCACCCTTTCTTATTTATTAAATGATGAATTATTTTATTACATTTTCCCCCAATTTCTATAGCTGCCCATCTCGGCTTATAGAAAGAGCTACATAAGCTCCAGTGATGCTGCTCTATAATGTCCATAAGGAAGATCTGATTTGATTCAAAGCATTGGATCTGTCCCTGTATTATAGTAATAACCAGTGAAGAGCTCCCTGTCGCCAGTGCTCCTGGTGCGCTCCTAGTGACTGGCATTTGTGTGCACATGTGCCGGCATGAGATTTTGCTTCTGCGCATGCCTCACACTCTCTTTGCGACTGGGTATCCAACGACTCACAGGCACGAGTAAACTCGGAGCATTTCACCCCTTATGTAACTGTGGGGATGCTGCAATGGTTGTAAGTGTAAAGAATGGCCATAAGTCACTTTTTTCACTGCCGTTGTAACTTTGAGCAGTCACTAAATGAACTGTTGTAAGTTGAGGAGCCACTTACCTTTAGCAAAGTTTTCCCTCCTTGGTACTTGACCAAAGAGACTAATGTTGTGCTTTCATTATTTCTAGCCAAAAGTGGAACATATTGGAGTGAGATGGGCAATATTGGAGATCCCTAAAATAGTCAAACAATCCCTGCTATCAAAGGAAAGATATAATAATAATAATAATAATAATAATAATAATAATAATAATAATTTAATTAGATTTGTATGCCATCCCTCTCCAAGGACTCGGGGAGGCTCACAACAATAATAAAATACAATAAACAGTGGTACAAATATAATATTAGTAAAACTGAAGTTAAAATCCCTTAAAATTAAAACAAACAAACAATATAAATAAGTCAATTGAAGGAAGCGGTTTATTAGACTGAATGCAGAGATTCATGGCAATTCCTCTTATTTTTCATCATTATTATCCTCGTATACGGTTTTTTAAAATTTAATTTATTTGACTTCTATGTGACTCAATCCCATAGGACTTTAAAAAGGTAAAAGCTTAGTCAAATGGTTTCCACCATCTGTTGCCCAAATGTTGAGAGTAATCACTAATGCTTAGGGCAGAAGTATCATTTTTAAGACAAACGTTATCTCAATAGGTCAGAGGTGGCCACTGCAAAGGGCAGAAAGAGCAACTAAGGGCCAAGGACTTGCCTTAAGTATTTTCCCTGCAAAACCATTCAATGAGTCCTGAAATTAATGGAAAGGTCTGCTAGGCAACCACAACATGGGGGATACAAGGTGCTCCCAATAGGAAGGAAACCATCTCCCTGATCTTCACATCATTCTCACACTTGGTTTGTAGACTTTGTTCTCGTAAAAGCTTGTGCCCAAAATACAGTCATCTGCTAATATGGCAGGATCTCTAATTGCTCCACCTCCTGGTCTTCAGAGATGGGTCTATGGCAATTCGTCACAGTCAATTTGCCATAGCATAGTAGAACAACTTGCAATGACCCTCTTGCCACGGGACAACTTTCTGCAAGACAAGAATTACACTAATATCAAAGAAATTATTATTATTAATCATTAAAGAAAGGATGCAGAAGGAAGGACAGAATAAAATGTGAATGGCAAAATTTAAAATACTTCCGTTTATTTAAAATAATTAAATAGAATTGTTACATTGCCCTGAAGCAAGTTGTCCCACAGCGAGTGGGCTATGATGAGTTGGCTCAGAGGGATAGAATCAAGATCACACAAAGTGTTAATACCACTTATAAGGCCTTGGTAAGGCCACACTTGAATATTGCATTCAGTGTTGGTTGCCACAATGCAAAAAGGATATTGAGACTCCAGAAACAATACAGAGAAGAACAACAAAGATGATTAGGGGATTAGAAGCTAAAACATATGAAGAACAGTTGCAAGAACTGGGTACGTCTAGTTTAATGAAAAGAAGGACCAGAGGAGACATGATAGCACTGTTCCAATATCTCAGGGGTTGCCACAAAGAAGAAGAAATCAAGCTATTCTCCAAAGCATCGGAGGGTAGAACAAGAAGCAGTGGGTGGAAACTAAACAAGGAGAGAAGTAATTTAGAACTAAGGAGAAATTTCCTGACAGAATGGTTGATCAGCGGAACAGCTTGCCTCCAGAAGTTGTGAATGCTCCAACACTAGAAGTTTTAAAGAAGATGTTGGATAACCATTTGTCTGAAGTAATGTAGGGTTTCCTTCCTAAGCAGGGGATTGGACTAGAAGACCTGCAAGGTCCCTTCCAATTCTGTTGTTGATTATTATTATTATTATTATTATTATTATTATTATTATTATTATTATTATTATTATTATTATGTCAGTACAACACAGCAAACGAGATCACTATGCTGGATTTCGTATTTCGTCACCAGTCGGGCGCTTCCCAAGCACCTAGGACTGCGTGATGTAGCGGCGAATTATGTTTGCCGATCCCAGTAAAGCGGCCTTTTGCAATTGACAGATGGAGATTTTGTCAATTCCGATGGTTTTCAAATGTCCGCTGAGATCCTTTGGTACTGCGCCCAGCGTGCCAAGTACCACTGGGACCACTTTCACTGGCTTATGCCAGAATCGTTGCAGTTCGATTTTTAGATCTTCGTATTTTACTAATTTCTCTAGCTGCTTCTCCTCAATTCTGCTGTCTCCTGGGATTGCGATATCAATGATCCATAGTTTCTTTTTCTCCACGATCACAATGTCTGGTGTGTTATGCTTCAGAATTCGGTCAGTCTGAAGTCGGAAGTCCCACAGTAGTTTGGCTTGCTTATTTTCGACCAGTTTTTCGGGCTTATGATCCCACCAGTTCTTTGCCACTGGTAAATGGTAGTTCCGGCACAAGTTCCAGTGGATCATCTGTGCCACAGCATCATGTCTATGCTTGTAGTCAGTCTGTGCGATCTTTTTGCAGCAGCTGAGTATGTGATCGATTGTTTCATCTGTTTCTTTACAGAGTCTGCACTTTGGATCGTCTGTTGATTTTTCAATTCTGGCTTTGACAGCATTTGTTCTAATGGCCTGTTCTTGTGCCGCCAGTATTAGTCCTTCTGTCTCCTTTTTGAGTGTTCCACTTGTAAGCCATGACCAGGTGTTTTCTTTATCCACTTTGCCTTCAATCTTCTATTATTATTATTATTATTATTATTATTATTATTATTATTATTATTACTATTATCACTATTATCACTATCATCACTATCATCATCATCATCATCATCATCATCATCATCATCATTATTATTATTGTTGTTGTTGTTGTTATTGATGAGTTGGTCATGGTGAGTTGGCTGCAGCAAGTTGACTGTGGTAAGTTCTCCCATTCCCTTCAAAGATTTATTTATTTATTTATTTATTCTTTGTCCAATATACAATACATATGAGAGAGAATATACATTAGGAATATATATATAAAGATAGGAAGTAAAAAGAAGGGAAGTGGATAGGAAGAGAATATGTATAGAGGAGAGAATATATAAGATAAAAGAGGTAAGAAAAGAGAATTGGACAGGGGACGATAGGCACATCAGTGCACTTATATACGCCCCTTACTGGCCTCTGAGAAATCGGGAGAGGTCAATCGTGGAGAGTTTAATGGAGAAGTGTAGGGGATTGGGGGTTGACACTATTGAGTCCGGTAATGAGTTCCACGCTTCGACAACTCGATTGTTAAAGTCGTATTTTTTGCAGTCAAGTTTGGAGCGATTGATATTAAGTTTGAATCTGTTGTGTGCTCTTGTGTTGTTGCTGTTGAAGCTGAAGTAGTCATTGACCGGAAGGACGTTGCAGCGTATGATCTTGTGGGCAATACTTAGATCGTGTTTTAGACGCCGTAGTTCTAGGCTTTCAAGGCCCAGGATGGTTAGTCTATTTTTGTAGGGTATTCTGTTTCGAGTGGAGGAGTGGAGGGCTCTTCTGGTGAAGTATCTTTGGACGTTTTCGAGAGTGTTGATGTCTGAGATGCGGTGTGGGTTCCAGGCAGATGAGCTGTATTCGAGAATGGGTCTGGCATAGGTTTTGTAGGCTCTTGTGAGTAGTGTGAGATTGCCGGAGCAAAAGCTGCGTAGGATCAGGTTAACAACTCTGGAGGCTTTTTTGGCGATATTGTTGCAGTGGGCTTTAGCACTTAGGTCATTTGAAATGAGTACTGTATTCCGAGGTCTTTTACTGAGTGTTGGTTGGTAGTGAGGATTTGTTTATTCAGTTCATATATGTGGTTTGGATTCTTTTTGCCGATGTGGAGGGTAGAGCATTTGTTGGTTGATATTTGAAGTTGCCAGGTGTTGGACCAATCTGAAATGAAGTCAAGGTCTTTTTGAAGAGTGAGTGTGTTGTCGGTGGTGTTGAAGAGTTTCACATCGTCGGCAAAAAGTACACAGTTGCTTACGATATTATCGCAGAGGTCATTGATGTATAGGATGAAAAGAGTAGGACCTAGTACGCTGCCTTGGGGAACGCCGCTTTTGACAGGGACAGGGGAGGAAATGGCGCTTCCGATTTTGACAACTTGTTGTCTGTTTGACAAGAATGCGGTAATCCAGTTGTGGAGGAGTCCTGAGATGCCATAGGATTTGAGTTTTAGGAGAAGTTTGTCGTGAACCACTGAGTCAAAGGCTTTGCAGAAGTCGATATAAATTGCATCGATGAATTTTCCTTGATCAAGGTGGGTAGTCCAGATGTTTTTGCAGTGGAGTAGTTGTAGGTTGCAGGATAGTTTGCAGTGGAGTAGTTGTAGGTTGTAGGTTGCAGGATAGTTTCTTACAGATATCCTGCTTTAGTTGAAGTATCTTGGCTAATGGAATCTCTATCTCTTTATTTGAATTCCATCCTTAGGCTCTGGCTTGGTGAACATTATGACCATCTTATCAACCACCAAAGATGCATCTTCTTTTAAAGCTGCCAAAGCAGCCATTATGACATCATGCCTTCATTTTGAACTGCAAACCAAATAGCATCTTTTTATCTATCCTATATCCTATCCACTATCCATTCATAACTAAGTTATTAATTGGCAAATCCAAGTTCTAAACTCAAGTGCTTTATATTTTTAGCAATTAGGCATAGCATCCGGCTCTGTGTGTGTGTGTGTGTGTGTGTGTGTGTGTGTGCATGTGTCTTCTTTGTGCCTTCCACACTTTTGCATTTCTCCAGGATGATTGTCTGGTTGCCAATTTTAAATTAGTCCACTGGTTTGTAGCGGAAATTAGGCAGATGTGCCAAAATAAAGAAAAAAGAACAGCTTCATCTACTCCCTGCTGCATGCCAGATCATGGCTAGCTAAAGAATAGACTGACAAAAGAAAGAAAATTAATTTATTTATTTATTGGATTTATATGCCGCCCCTCTCCAAAGACTTGGAGTGGTTGAGATGTTGGACTATGAATAGAAAAACCTCCTTCCCACCTTTAATTTTCGTTACTTTTTTAAAAAAAGTTTTAAAAATAGACTATAATTAAAATAAATAAAATTAACAAGCATGCTTAACTTTGGTTGAAGTTTTTTGGCTTACATTTCAGCTGTTTACCATTCTTTTTTCCATATACATCCTAGATCAATTAAGTATATTTACTATAATTTGTTCTTATTTAATTACCCAGTTATTGTATCACTTAAGCCTAGACTAAATTTATGCATGATTTTAAAAAAATAAAGAAAACAAAGAAAAAAGGGAAAAATAAAAGAAGAGGAAAGAAAGAAAAAGAAAGAAAGAAATACTATTGGTCAACTATTTCTGTTGGCTCATGTATTTAAGTGAACTGTTTCTAAATGTATTTATGCAATTAGTGAATCCTTAGAAAGTTTGCTACTTTAGAGAATTGTCGTTGTGAATATAAAATTGGAGTAGGGAGCACTGTGTCCATTGGCATGAGTTTTAGGATGAGATTAATTAAGGTTTATTTCAAACAGATAAGTCAACTAATAAATTTAGCTACCTCAGTTGACACACATTGGGTTTTTTCAGCCATACAAACAGTCTAATTATGTCAAGATCAACTGATCTCCCTGGTGCGCCCAAGCAAGAACAGCAAAATTCTACCTACATAATTCAACTGAAACTTAGACACTGTTTTAATTTTGATGCTGCAGGACAGTGTGAAATTTTTGCTCTACTGAATTTTCCCCACCATTAGCCAGAACAGAGATAGCCAGGTTGAAGATACAAGAAGCCTGTCTGTACAACAATAATATGTTTTGACGTGGTGGCTCTGGTGCTTCTTTCCCAGTCCGTGCGTGTCACCATTCCCTCCCCCCTTAATTTTCGGTGATTTTTTTGGCTCTCTGGGGGAAGATTTTCCCACTGCGCATGCGTGGAAGCGAAATCGCCCTGGGGAAATGTGCACAAAATATTGTGATGTGCACACAGCGCACTGATAGGAAACAGTAAGATGAACCTGCCCCTGCAGGGGGCGTAGCAATAACATAGAAACATAGAAACATAGAAGTCTGACAGCAGAAAAAGACCTCATGGTCCATGTAGTCTGACCTTATACTATTTTCTGCATTTTATCTTAGGATGGATATATGTTTATCCCAGGCATGTTTAAATTCAGTTACTGTGGATTTATCTACCATGTCTGCTGGAAGTTTGTTCCAAGGATCTACTAATCTTTCAGTAAAATAATATTTTCTCACGTTGCTTTTGATCTTTCCCCCAACTAACTTCAGATGGTGTCCCCTTGTTCTTGTGTTCACTTTCCTATTAAAAACACTTCCCTCCTGGACCTTATTTAACCCTAAATGTTTCGATCATGTCCCCCCTTTTCCTTCTGTCCTCCAGACTATACAGATTGAGTTCATTAAGTCTTTCCTGATAGGTTTTATGCTTAAGACCTTCCACCATTCTTGTAGCCCGTCTTTGGACCCGTTCAATTTTGTCAATATAACTGGGGTGTTGTAGCTTAAATACAATTCTTTTCTCTGGGAGTCAAGGACATTTGTGCAGGTGTTCAAAAGGTGAAGACTTGGCTCACCTAAAACTCGACTATATGCTGATTGGATCATGTGCCTGGGGACTCGGGGTGGAAGTGACAAAAGTTTTAGTTTTCATTGGGTGTAAAACCAGCAGGAACTTAGAGCCAGTTTTCCACTGAGGCTATGCCAAGTTGATATGTCCCAATAAAATGTTCTTTGAGGAATATGCCTGCCTTGGAGTTCTTATTGAAGAGGATGATTACTTGGAACCTTCACTGTATAAATAGGTCCTGCCCACTATTGGATATGTGTGAGCAGTGATGGGCTACCAAAATTTTTACTACCACATTGTGGGCGTGACTTATGCATTTTCTTTCAACATCTTTCAGTGCAAATTGGGTGCTCCATTTTCGCTACCCCACTGCGTTTCCCCCGGTCTGGAAAGTAGCCCACCCCTGTGTGTGCGCAATCTTGCCCGCCACTAGGAGGCAGCGGTTTTTTGAGGTTTACTACTGTGATTATGACGTTCATCCATCGTGTTTGAAGAGGACCTTGACATCTAATATGGAGGTGAGCAGTGTAGTCCTAAAGAAGGCTGCTTAGTCACTCAGGTAGTCACTGAATTCAGCTGTTGCTTTGATCAGCAAGAAGACAACCGTTAGACCTGAGTCACCTGTGTTCAGGACTACAGCTCCAGCTCCAAGTGTATCCACAGATGCTGCTTCGTCACTTGCCCACCGCCCCAGGACTTTTCACAGGAATTGGGGGGATATCAAGACTTGTGCATAAATTGGATTAAAGTGAGGGAGAGGGCGCATAATCAGCCTTACTTGCTCTTCCCAGATTCCACCTTGCTCCAAGAACAGGACAAGTTTGTTAGTTTGTTTGTTTGTTTGATTGATTGATTTCTATGCTGCTTCTCTCTGAAGACTCGGGGCGGCTTACAAGATATAATAAAAAACAATAAAATACAAGGACAAATCCAATTAATTGGCTAAAAATCTAATCTAAAATCCCTAATATTTTAAAAATCAATCGTACACACTC
The DNA here is from genome assembly GCF_031021105.1 of Erythrolamprus reginae. NCBI lineage: Eukaryota > Metazoa > Chordata > Lepidosauria > Squamata > Dipsadidae > Erythrolamprus > Erythrolamprus reginae. The sequence goes on along the minus strand of NC_091950.1, from coordinate 37,152,602 downwards.
AGACTTCAGCCACACATAACATTCATTGGCCAGGGAACCTAAGATCTAATTGCCCCAAGCCTTGTGACATAAATGAGTCTTAAGATTCTTACAGAAGGTGAGGAGGATGGGGGCAGTGCAAATCTCTGGGGAGAGCTGATTCCAGATGGCCAGGGGCCCCCACAGAGAAGGGTTTTCCCCTTGGTCCCACCAAGTGACATTGCCTGGTTGATGGGACCCGGAGAAGGCCAACTCTGTGGGACCTAACCGATTGCTGAGATTCATATGGCAGAAGGCGGTCCCACAAGTAATCTGGCCTGATGCGATAGAGGGCTTTATAGGTCATTGCCAACACTTTGAATTGTGTCTGGAAACCAATCGGCAACAAATGCAGTCTGCAAAGTGTTGGAGAAACATGGGCATGTTTAGGAAGGCCCATGACTGCTCATGCGGTGGTATTTTGCATGATTTGAAGTTTTTGAATGTTCTTCAAAGGTAGCCCCATGTAGAGAGCATTGCAGTAGTCAAATCTTAAGGTGATAAGGGCATGAGCAACTGTGAGTAGAGACTCTGTGTCCAAATAGGGCTGCAACTGGTGCACCAGGAGACCCTGGGAAAATGCCCTCCTTACCACAGCTGACAGATGATATTCCAAGGTCAGCTGTGGATTGACGAGGACGCCCAAGTTGCAGACCCTCTCTGAGGGGGGTCAAAATCCCCCCCCAAAGAGTAATGGATGGAGAGATGGAAGTGTCCTTGGGAAGCAGAATCCACAGCCAATCTGTCTTGTCGGGGTTGAGTCTGAGCCTGTTAACACCCATCCAGACCCTAACAGCCTCCAGACTCTGACACATTACTTCCACTGCTTCATTGAGTGGACATGGGCTGGGTGCAGTGGTTGACTAAGGCATCTTTCATGTCTTGCACATCACTTGTAGAGACTGCCTTCATGACCATTATCCTATTCTAGTAGATTTCACCTGCTCAGACCACTGGAATCTGTCTTCACATGCTCAGGATAGACAAGTCCCTATCACACTGAAGGTTTTATTTATTACCTGGGTCTGCAGGTCATTCAATGAGAAGTATGCAGGGCCCTTCGGTATTGGCAGTTCTGTGTTAGAAAAAACTTCAGAAGAGAAGGATTTAGGGGTAGTGATTTCTGACAGTCTCAAAATGGGTGAGCAGGGTGGTCGGGCAGTAGGAAAAGCAAGTAGGATGCTTGGCTTCATAGCTAGAGGTATAACAAACAGGAAGAGGGAGATTATGATCCCGCTATATAGAGCGCTGGTGTGACCACATTTGGAGTACTGTGTTCAGTTCTGGAGACCTCACCTACAAAAAGATATTGACAAAATTGAAGGGGTCCAAAGACGGGCTACAAGAATGGTGGAAGCTCTTAAGCATAAAACGTATCAGGAAAGACTTCATGAACTCAATCTGTATAGTCTGGAGGACAGAAGGAAAAGGGGGGACATGATCGAAACATTTAAATATGTCAAAGAGTTAAATAAGGTTCAGGAGAGAAGTGTTTTTAATAGGAAAGTGAACACAAGAACAAGGGGGCACAATTTGAAGTTAGTTGGGGGAAAGATCAAAAGCAACATGAGAAAATATTATTTTACTGAAAGAGTAGTGGATCCTTGGAACAAACTTCTACAAGACGTGGTTGGTAAATCCACAGTAACTGAATTTAAACATGCCTGGGATAAACATAGATTCATCCTAAGATAAAATACAAAAAAATAGTATAAGGGCAGACTAGATGGATCATGAGGTCTTTTTCTGCCATCAGTCTTCTATGTTTCTATTTGAATTTGGATTTCTAGGCTGCCCTTCTCCGTAGAATCAGGGCAGCTGATGACCCAATGGCTACTTTCAACCTGGTTTGGCCAGCCTGTTGAAGCTGTTGCCCAGGGTGTGGCCACTGCATATGCTACAGCTACTGGGAGCCACAGGTGAGAGCTGAGTGACAGGTGGGATCAAATGTGAATTAGATGCCCTAAAAGCTGCCCTAAAATGAGCTGCCATAAAAGGATATGACATGCCCCCACACTAGAGGTGCCAGCCCTCCTTGTACTATCTAAATGTTTAACTCGCTAACTATCCCATTTCTTTTGCTGACTTCTTTCGACCAAATAAATGGAGAAATCGTGCAATGTTCAGTAATATCAATCGTGTGGCCCTTTTTTGGTCATGTTGCTATTTCTTAATGTGCAGACATCCATAAATCAACATCTTCCAGGCTGCTGCTGTTTTAGAAACAGCAGTAATTCATCAGAAAGTATGTAATCAGACTGGTTGCGTCACAAGTGAAGACAGTTTTAGCCACGTCGTTGGTTTGGAACATTTTGTGGTTGCTATTGGTCTATATGTTGAAGGAGTTTTGTAAGGACACGCCACAATAAAACTCATAGGTAAAAGCATGCAAAAGGAAGGACAGAATAAAATGTGAATGGCAAAATTTAAAATATTTTTGTTTATTTTAAATAATTAAATAGAATTGTTACATTGCCCTGCAGCAAGTTGTCCCACAGTGAGTTGGCTATGATGAGTTGGCTCAGAGGGATAGAATCAAGATCACACAAAGTGTTAATACCACTTATAAGGCCTTGGTAAGGCCACACTTGGAATACTGCATTCAGTGTTGGTTGCCACAATGCAAAAAGGATATTGAGACTCCAGAAAGAATACAGAGAAGAACAACAAAGATGATTAGGGGATTAGAAGCTAAAACATATGAAGAACAGTTGCAAGAACTGGGTATGTCTAGTTTAATGAAAAGAAGGACCAGAGGAGACATGATAGCAGTGTTCCAATATCTCAGGGAATGCCACAAAGAAGAAGAAATCAAGCTATTCTCCAAAGCACCTGAGGGTAGAACAAGAAGCAATAGGTGGAAACTAAACAAGGAGAGAAGTAACTTAGAACTAAGGAGAAATTTCCTGACAGAATGGTTGATCAGTGGAACAGCTTGCCTCGAGAAGTTGTGAATGCTCCAACACTAGAAGTAAAAACCTGAGTCATAGATAGAAACCTGAGTCATAATTTCACTATTATTATAAAAGTTTACTATTCATAAATGGCAAAGTTGGCTTGGGTATGCAGTAACCAAAGAGACCCTTCACTTGCCCAGGAATCTGTCATCTTGGCCAAATATCACTTGCAGGAATAATATATTACCAACTCTTGTTATTTTTGTGTTGAGCATGAAATCCTGAATAATTCCTCATTCATTATGGTAAACAGATAAGTTCTCATAAGTGTGGCACTAAGCTTTTGGATCACATTCCAAAACCCCACTCACAACTTCTATATAAATCTCAAAGTCCAGGGTTTTTGGTGGGTTTGAGATAAAGATGGCCTTGTTGTCCCCCTCTCTTGAGTAGATTCACTTTACTTCCGTCCATACAACTTGTTCATATATTTTACCTTCTGAGTCCTTCCCACCAACACCAGCAGTCTACCAACACCACCAGACTTGAAATTTTAGGCTTAGATAAGGGCAGACTAGATGGACCATAAGGTCTTCTTCTGCCGCCAATCTTCTAAGTTTCTATGTTTCTAGATAGCTTAGAGCTACGTCACCTTCAATCTCATCGAAATATAGTTCATAAAGTCATCTGCCACAATGTCCTACTTGTCAATGATTTCTTCAGCTTCAACTGCAACAATACACGAGCACACAATAGATTCAAACTCAATGTAAATCACTCGAAACTCAACTGCAGAAAATACGACTTCAGCAACAGAGTGTTCAATGCCTGGAATGCAATACCTGACTCTGTGGTTTCTTCCCCAAACTCCCCAAACTTTACCCTTAGACTATTTACAGACGGCCTAAGCCCATTCCTAAGAAGTCTGTAAGGGGTGTGCGTAAGTGCCCCATTGTGCCTACCATCCCTGTCCTATTGCCTAATTTACCTGTACCTACTTTGCTTTTGTTTATGTCTATACCACACCTCCTATCTTGTACATGTTTTGACAAAATAAATAAATAAATAAATAAATAAATAAATAAATAAATAAATAAATAAATAAATAAATAAATAAATAAATAAATAAGGAAAATAAGGAAAATGATCTAACTTTAATGTTTGCTCAGGACAGGAAGAAACAAGGAACAGAAGCAGCACCACTGCTAAAATGGTTTGGAGGCATCAAGAATGAACCCCTTCAAAGCTTATGAATTTTGTCCCATGAACTGGGCAAGACCAGAGAAGAAGACACAGACTTCAGTTCTCTTTAATGCTATTCTATTTATTTTTATTTATTTATTCATTTATCCAATACACAAATACATAGGAAGAAAAATAGACATGTAGTAATATATATAAGGGTAAAAGTGAACTCCGAGTCTTCGGAGAGGGGCGGCATACAAATCCAAATAATAAATAAATAAAATATATGAAAGAAAGAAAATATATATGATAAGTGAGAGAAAAGAAAGAGAATTGGACAGGGGACGAAAGACACACTAGTGCACTTATGTACGCCCCCTACTGGCCTCTTAGGAACCTGGAGAGGTCAATCGTGGAGAGTCTAAGGGGGAAATGTTGGCGGTTAGGGGTTGACACAATTGAGTCCGGTAATGAGTTCCATGCTTTCATAACTCGATTGTTGAAATCATATTTTTTTTACAGTCAAGTTTGGAGCGGTTCGTATTAAGTTTGAATCTGTTGCGTGCTCTTGTGTTGTTGCTGTTGAAGCTGAAGTAGTCATTGACCGGTAGGACGTTGCAGCATATGATCTTGTGGGCAATACTCAAATCATGTTTTAGGCGCCGTAGTTCTAGGCTTTCTAGGCCCAGGATTGTTAGTCTATTTTCGTAGGATATTCTGTTTCGAGTGGAGGAGTGAAGGGCTCTTCAGGAGTGAAGGGCTCTTTATTCTGGGATAAATACAAAAAACTTGGAAAATGTAATGGGAGCTTCTCGGCCTTGTTTATAGCAAGATGATTAAGAGAGTGCCTCTTCTTTCTAGTTTTCTCACCAGATGGGCTGAGCTGCCATTTACGTATTTAAAAAGTTACTAACAGACTCATCATCTGTTCCTTGGTTGATATCTATTTTTCCTTCTCATACCTTGTCATTGTCTGAACATGACTGCAATCCCACTAATCTGCCCTGTGTTGATTGCATTAAAGGCACATCAGAATGATTGTGTAAATCAGTCTGGAAACACTTTTTTGTCTATAGAAACCCATTAAACTGACAATATGTTTGCTCAGTTCTTTTATGAGCCTTTGATGTTGTATAACCATAGGTGTGATTTCCTCTCCTCTCTCATGAAACCATTAATTTTTTCTTCCTAATGGTCCCAGAGGGGCAGGGATAGTAGATACATCAAGGCAGTTGTAATTGTCTTTCTTGTTCTTATTTTCCCCCCCTGTTTCAGCTCCTCTGGAGTGCTCAGTTTTTAATTTGTTCGGAATATAATCAGGAGCAACAGAATTTGGTCGCTTCTTTCTTTTTGAAGATCTAGTTGACTTTTGGTTTGGCACACCCTGTTGTTTATTTTTCATTCTGGTAGGGACTGACCAGAACAACTGAGTTGGAACTGACTTTGGAGATCTAGTCCAACCCTCTGCTCAAATCTGATATATGTTCAGAACTGAGCCATTACTATATTTTTCAGAGCATAAGACACACCTTTTTCCTCTACAAAAGAGGCTGAAAATCAGTTAATACTCCAAATGTAGCTTTTTCAAGCTTCCCCCCCCCAGCCCTAACTAGGTGCTAGCAATCTTCCCATCCTCCTACTCCCTCCAAAGACGCGAAATGGCTGAGGAGAACAGCAGCGGTGGCTGAGGGAAGTCCCTGGTTACCTTCTCTCTGGTGCCCGTTTCCTCATCGCCAGATGTTGAATCCTTGCTGGAATGAAGGACTGCACTCTTGTGGTAAGTAATGGTTCTTTATTAACAAGGAGTAACGGTTACAGAACTAAAACAAAAGACAACATGGCCATGCCTGGCAGCTATATATATGCCGGGCTGCCAGGCTGAGCCAACCAATCCCCTTGTAGTATTTTCCTGCCCAAGGAATATGGGGCGGGTACAAGGTCTAACTGTCATCTGGACATAACACTAAGCCTTTATAGACTTGTTTTCATTCCTACTCCCTCTGAAAAAAGATTTTTTTCAGCCCTCACCACCAGGGAATAAAATAATGAACAGACTAAGAACTATAGCTAGATGAATATCTGGGAGGTAGATTTCCCCCCCTATTTTCCTCCCCCCAAAGTGTATCTTATACTCCAGTGAGTCTTATACTCCAAAAAACCCCCCAGTAATTTAATGTTCCATTCCCACCACCACCATTTTAACTCTCCAGATCCTCAGAAAATAGTTTCAAGTTGACCCATTGGTGTCCTATCTGATGCTGACCTCAATATACTAGAGCATCATGTGTATGTATACAAGTATGAGAATACAACTTGAAGTCCACAAGTTGTAAAGTTGGCAGGGACCTGACATGAGTTAGTGAAACAGATTAAAAAAACAACAACCCAACAACCCATATTTATTTAAAGCAATACATTACAGAGTCAAAACAGAGCACTCACCCAGGTGCATTGTACCAGAAGGAAAGTGGAAGACCACATGCTGTATATTAGAGGTGTTCAGCCTTGGCAACTTTATGACTTCTGGAAGTCCGCAAGTCATAAAGTTGCCAAGGTTGGACATCCCAGCTTTATGTACTTGTGCCTGGGAAATAAATTCAGATTAGCAATCTCTTAGACAAAGAGCGAGGAGAGTAATGGATAAACATAGTAACATAGAGGGCATAAATAGAGGGCATCTGTCTATGCCTTACTGGCCTCTTGAGGTCAATGTGTCACAGGTTATTAAAGACTCAGTGCCAATGAATTTACACTATTTCTCCATGAAGAACAAAGAACATGAAATTCATTCATTCATTCATTCATTCATTCATTCATTCATTCATTCATTCATTCATTCATTCATTCATTCAATTTTTATGCCTCCCTTCTCCTTAGACTCAGGGCAGCTTACAACATGTTAGCAATAGCACTTTTTAACAGAGCCAGCATATTGCCCCCACAATCCGGGTCCTCATTTTACCCACCTGGGAAGGATGGAAGGCTGAGTCAACCTTGAGCCGGTGATGATATTTGAACCGCTGACCTACAGATCTACAGTCAGCTTCAGTGGACTGCAGTACAGCATTCTACCTGCTGGGCCATCCCGGCCCTATATGTCTAAATGCCCATTGCTGCTTCCAAAACGTTGTATGTTCTAAAGCACATCAGTTCCCACTTTCTCCACTCCAAGAAAAGTGGAAATAGCTGGGGAATTTTGGGAGTTGAAGTTGGTAAAGTTGGAGATTCCTGGAGTTCAACTTTCCCTTCCATCAATTGTCTAACAACTTTTTGTAAAGTAACTTAGGTCAAACCTCTTTTTCACTAAGACTTCAAACCTTCCAAGCTGGACTTTCCAAACCTTTTCAGCAAAAAACAAGATGTGATGCTTTCCTACTGACTATGCATGGGTGGGCTATTGCCTGGATGGGTGGGTGGGGGAACATAGTGGGGTAGTGAAAATGGAGCTCCACCCCAGATCACCCTATTTGTGCTAAAAGAAGTTGAAAGAAAATGCAGGGCGTCTTGCATAAGCCATGCCCACAGTGTGGTAGTAAAAAATTTGGTAGCCCTTCACTGTGACTATGTGTCACCTGGCAGAAGCCATCATTAGAGAAACATCTTTCAGCTGTGGCGAGGGGGGCGTTTGCCCAAGTTCGCCTGGGGCACCAGTTGCGGCCCTATCTGGATCGGGAGTAACTGCTCACAGTCACTCATGCCCTCATCACCTCGAGGCTTGACTATTGTAATGCTCTCTATATGGGGCTACCTTTGAAAAGTGTTCGGAAACTTCAGATTGTGCAGAATGCAGCTGCGAGAGCAATCATGGGCTTCCCTAAATATGCCCATGTCACACCAACACTCCGCAGTCTGCATTGGTTGCCGATCAGTTTCCGGTCACAATTCAAAGTGTTGGTTATAACCTATAAAGCCCTTCATGGCATCGGACCAGATTATCTCCCGGACCACCTTCTGCCGCACGAATCCCAGCGACCAGTTAGGTCCCACAGAGTGGGCCTTCTCCGGGTCCCGTCAACTAAACAATGTCGTTTGGCGGGACCCAGGGGAAGAGCCTTCTCTGTGGTGGCCCCGGCCCTCTGGAACCAACTCCCGCCAGAGCTTAGAATAGCCCCCACCCTCCTTGCTTTTCGTAAGCTCCTTAAAACCCACCTCTGTCGTCAGGCATGGGGGGACTGAGATATTCTTTCCCCCTAGGCTTCTACAATTTATGCATGGTATGTTTGTATGTATGATTGGTTTTTATAATAAGGGTTTTTAGCTGTTTTAGTATTGGATTGTCACATGCTGTTTTTACCACTGTTGTTAGCCGCCCCGAGTCCACGGAGAAGGGCGGCATACAAATCCAATAAATAAATAAATAAATCATTAGTGTGTTTCTGGGAAAGCCCAGAAACAAAGCATAATCTTCAATGCCTTACTCAAAAAGTAACTGAATTGATGTATTTATGAATTTCCTGGCAATGAAACATCCATTCCCAAGAGGCTTTCTGATGGGTTTCCTTTAATCCCCAGAATAAACTAAAATGACCAAACTATAACTTTCATACACTTTTCACACACACTTCTGCATTCCTCCTACAACATATTTGGACATTTATCCCATCTGGTGATAAATATAAATAATGCTTGGTCTCTATTTACAAACCAGACTTTGAAACCATGTTTGGGTTTACAAATCTGGTTTGGGCATCACACAAAACCAATTTGTTAATTAGTTCCTGAATCAAAGGAGCAAAGCTCCATCAGTATTGTGGATGCTGGCTTAAATTATTTTGACTTTGAACACGTATTATTCTATTTGGAAACAAACTGTAGTAAAACGTATTGCTGACTAAAGAAAGAGGGAAGGTCAGGATGTAAAATTATTTGACTGATTCAGTGATTTTTTTAAAAAAAATATACTTTATTAGGTTATAAAAAACACAGGGAAAGGGGGGATGGGAATACAAAAAAGAAAAGTAGGAGGGGGGTGGGGTGTTGTGATTCAGTCTGAGGCTCCTCAGGGACCGGCTGGAGCTCTGCCGGATCCATGCCCAGAGGAGGAGGACAGTGAACAGGAGGGGGAAGACCAGGCAGACGAGGGAGAGGAATGTCAGGAAGAGGAGGAGGGAGAGCAGCCTGAGACCCCCGGGGGAGGGGGCTCTCCCCAGCTAGTAGCCTGGATTCATTGGATGAAGACGCACAGGCTATAATAGACATGAGGCAGAGACGTGCAGCTCAAAGAAGGGGCCAATTAGAAAGGTATTTCCATCCCTGAATTGGCAACAGCTGGGTTTGGGTGTGGTTCTCCTCAGCAGGGTTGAAAAGGCAGGCCCGCCCTTACAGTCTTGTGGAGAGTTATCAACTGGGAGTCATGTGACCTTGCTTCGATTCGTGGCATCTCTGATCTTGGCTTGTAGCCTAGAAGCCTGGAAGACTTGGGGGAGGCGTGGGTTTTATTATCTACAGTGTTGTTTTTGCCAGTGAGAATCCTGTTTTATTGCCTGGCCTTCGTGAAATCTCTGTGAAGCTTCATAGTGTTCCTGTCTGTAAGAACAGTTTTTGTTACCTGCCTTTGCTTTCCAGTATATAAACTGCCTTTGCTTTTTATCAGTGTGTCTGGATACTCTTTTTGGTTGGTGTTGGCGTCTGGGGGGACCCAGACAGAACAGTGGGGTAAACAATATTTTTATACAGCAGCTTATATATATTGTTGTATATATATTCCAAATATTTGTCTATATGTAATTATTTTGTATTCAATATTCTTATTTGGATAATCTTATAACTGTGGTATTTAATAGTCTAAGGGTGATGTGGAAAGGAAAGGTAGTTGGAGGTGGGATAGAAAAGAAAAGAAGGAGGAAAGGAAAGAAGGAGAAAGAAAGAAAAGAGAGAAAAAGAAAGGGTGGGTAGTACCTGCAAACTAGCAGGGATATGGATTGTGACGACTTAGTTTGATTATGTTTGTTATTTTTGATAGTGAGAAGTATTTGTGAGTTATGATATTAGTAAGTTATTAATAATTATCAAGTGGATTGAACTCAGATAGGGATTGTATTGATTTTGGTCCGAATTTCTATTGTGTATATCTTTATTTTGATTTATATTAAAAGATTTTGATTGGTTTTTGTTTTATTGTTTTTAAAGTTAGATAGCATGTCAAGCCAGGGTGGTTTTCAGGTGAAAATTCCACAGGGATAACAATGTCTACACATCCTAGGCAAGATAATAAAGAGACAGCACCATTTTGGGACTTGAAGGGTGCGCATTAGCTTTACTAGATAAATGGTCAAAGAAATGGAAACTGCAGTTTAATGTTTCCAAATGTAAAATAATGCACTTGGGGAAAAAGAATCCTCAATCTGAGTATTGTATTGGCAGTTCTGTGTTAGCAAATACTTCCAAAGAAAAGGATTTAGGGGTAGTGATTTCTGACAGTCTCAAAATGGGTGAACAGTGCAGTCAGGCGGTAAGGAAAGCAAGTAGGATGCTTGGCTGCATAGCTAGAGGTATAACAAGCAGGAAGAGGGAGATTATGATCCCGCTATATAGAATGCTGGTGAGACCACATTTGGAATACTGTGTTCAGTTCTGGAGACCTCACCTACAAAAAGATATTGACAAAATTGAACGGGTCCAAAGACGGGCTACAAGAATGGTGGAAGGTCTTAAGCATAAAACGTATCAGGAAAGACTTAATGAACTCAATCTGTATAGTCTGGAGGACAGAAGGGAAAGGGGGGACATGATCTGAGCATTTAAATATGTTAAAGGGTTAAATAAGATTCAGGAGGGAAGTGTTTTTAATAGGAAAGTGAACCCAAGAACAAGGGGGCACAATCTGAAGTTAGTTGGGGTAAAGATCAGAAGCAATGTGATAAAATATTATTTTACTGAAAGAGTAGTAGATGCATGGAACAAACTTCCAGCAGACGTGATTGGTCAATCCGCAGTCACTGAATTTAAATATGTGCCTGGGATAAACCTATATCCATCCTAAGATAAAATACAGGAAATAGTATAAGGGCAGACTAGATGGACCATGAGGTCTTTTTCTGCTGTCAGACTTCTATGTTTCTATGTTTCTATGCATGTGTAAATATGGAACTCCAGGTGGACCGTTTCCAAATAATGTAGGAAGAAAACCATCTGCCTCATGTTGACTTAGGAAGAGACACAGAAGATGTAAAACCACAGTGTGGACTGTGTTTCTTTTCCAGCATCCTGGTGATTGCTCAGTGGGCACACTTGATTGTAAAGCACAATATTGGTTTTAGCGAAATTAATCACAGTTCACTTCAGGGTTCTCCTTTCGCTGTTTCAGTTTCTTTGCGTTCTTCTGAGTTGAGTCATCGGAAGGTAAGAAGATGCCGGTGCATGGCCACAGGTTGGCCTACAAGGACACAACCCGAGTGGCATAAAAACGCCGGGATTGGGCCGGTGACGAGAGCTGCAGATTTCCTGCAGTGCGTTGAAAAGCAATATTAACATTTTTTTCCCCATAAAATGTTCTTGCTGTGGTTTATTTTGGCTGGTCATCCCTTTCCTTGAGCCAGTGAACCTGCTCAGAGCCTGGGAGGCAGTAAAAATATAGTAAATTAGGACTGCAAGACCTTGAGGGGAGTTGTAAAGTGATAGCGAAAAGAGGAGCCAGGCAAAACAGGAAAGCTGATACTTTTTATGGAACCAGGTGTGGCCGATGCAGCATTGTTTCATTGGGTTTCTCATCAGAGTGCAAAAATAGCTTGCCAGGCAACTTTGAAGTCTCCCATGTAATTTAATAGCCTCCATATATTTTAACATAAAGACAGATTCTCCCCTTCACCCTGGATGAATGTCCCCTCTCCTCTTTGATGGCAGCCACCACTTTATGCATTATAGGCGAGAACCAAAGACACTCCATTATAATAATCCTCCTGCAAATCTGTCTGTGTAACTCTCTTGTTCTATGTCACTTTGCCAGCCTGGCTGGGAGAGGTGTTGCAAGATGCATTTGAAGAGGAAGGGAAATGTCTTTGATCCTCATGGTGTCGGTGCATTATGGGAGTGGGAGCCCACCTGGAAGAATGCAGCCTAGAGCCCTGAAAGGAGATCCTCAAGTACATTTTCCCATTAGGAACGGCATAATAGCTTCCAAATATTTTTGGACAGCCAGCAAGAGGATAGCAGCTATTAATAGGGTTTTTTTTTACCTTCCACCGTCATGTTATGGTTGAGAAGATATTAGAGTTTATTTCTGTTCTGCCGGGCTCTCTGATAGGAGCCTCCCGAAAATTCAAGGGTACAAATTGCAGACACACACACGTTTGAAAATGCAAAACAATATTCTTTATCACAAAATTTAAAATAAACTAAGCACTCTTTTTGTATTGCAAAGAGCACTCGTCCCAAAACAACCGGATAGTCTGTTCAATTTCCCTTAAGCAGTCATTAAGTACTTAGCTAGCAGCTGTGAAGAAACTTCACACCCCTTCTTCTTCCAACGAAGTGAGACACACAAACACACACGTTGCTCTGCTTTGCTTTCAAAGGCGTGAAAAAATCAACAAAGTCCAGAAAACAGCAACACACGATTCCTGAAGAACTGCGATCAGATACTCTTTCACAATGGCCAAACCCACACGCTGCTATTTATAGCAGCAGCCCTAATTACTGGAACCCCACCCAACCACAGGTGGCCTCATTTTCTCTTGTAATAATCCTTCAGTTGTTGTCTCCTATGCATCACTCTACGCATGCGTGGATGTGTCATTAATTCTTGTTCAGAATCCAAGGATGATACAGATGATTGATCTCCTCCTGGGCTGTCTGCCAAACTCCCCTCTTCCCTGTCACTCATGCTTCCTTGGTCAGAGGAGATTCCATCGGGAGCAAAACAGGCCTGCGGCTGTGGATGTCTCCCCCACATCCACCTGCACATTCCTTGGGGCAGGAGCTGGGCCAGAGCTAACCACAACAATTTCACTCAGAATTCCATGGATTTATAACCTCTCAGAGTCATTGGGAGTTGAACTCTAGATATGTTATTATTATTTTGTCCTCTGACCCTGAACACATGGAAGGGATCATGTTCACCTCCCCACTGTCGTACCTAATGGAACTAGAAGTAGTCCTCACTTAATAACAGTAATTTGAGATCAGTATTTGACTGAACTCACAACATGGGAGCTATGAATAGCAATAGCATTTAAACTTATATACCGCTTCGTAGTGTTTTTACAGCCCTCTCTAAGCAGTTTACAGAATCAGCACATTTCCCTCAACAATCTGGGTCCTCATTTTACCCACCTTGGAAGGGTGGAAGGTTGAGTCAATCTGGAGCCGGTGGTGAGATTTGAACTGCTGAACTACAGCTAGCAGTTAGCTGAAGTAGCCTGCAGTGCTATGCTCCAACCATCGTGTCATCCTAGCTCAGTTGAAGAGCAACTAGTAAGTTACCTGGATCCAAAGGCAGTGGTGTCAGAAGAAGGAAAATAAAATCCAATAAGTACTATTTCCTGGAATAGTTTCTTCACAGAATATAAGAGGGTCAAAACCTATTGCAGCAGAGGCGGAATAACAACATGGACACAGAGCTGGATTTAAACTGGGTCATTTTTATTAATTAATTAAAATTAATTTAATTCAACCTAACATGGACCCGCAGAGGTCAACTGAAAACATTTGGGGTGGAAATGACGTAGTAAAAACTTCCTGGGCAACTCGGGGCGTAGCTGCATGCTGATCCAGGTGAAGGGGACCACGCCCTCACCTGAATCCCAGCCATGCAAGGCATGTGGGAGGTCTCACTGTCTAATCCCTGAAAGGCAATTGAAATGGGCGAGACCCATAGGCAACTTCTCCCCAATTGCTCAGGCCGGTTAAAAAGCCACCATGAGCCCTTGGAGAGAAATCTGCCAATCATCCCCAAGGATGCCCAATGGAGAACACGCAGTTGCTAACACCTCCCAATTTCCGCCCCTAACATGCCAACCCAATGACCAAAGGTAAGCCAATTAGAACTAATCAGTGAACGAAACACCCCCTAACCATCCATCCCGCACCGCAGTGTGGAATAAGTGAAAGAACGGTCACAGGAAAATGCCGAGACTGCCAAAAATTCCTATTCGGCCCCCTAAGGGTGACCCTTCTAGCACACTGAAAGATAGGGAGGGAGGGCGGGTGTTCGCCTGCTCGTTGTCTGGGGTGAAAAGGAAGCCCCAAGCCTGCGCAGCCCTTTATAAAGGGCTAGCAGGCTCCACCCAGACAACATCATCGGTCGGCGCCGATGGCTGGCATGGCCGGGATCTCGCAAAATCTCGCGAGATCCCAGCCATTCAAGATGGCGGCTACGCTGGGGGCCGCGTTTCCCTGGCCCTGCTGCAAATCCAGGCTGGCAGTAAGTCGCTGGCAGGGCATTCTTCAAAGCACCTGAAGACAAGAAGTTGCTGCTAGAAGTTGTGTGTGCTCCAATGCTGGAGGTTTTTAAGAAGAGATTGGTCACCCCATTTGTCTGAAATGGTACAGGGTCTTCTGCTTGTGCAGGGGGTTGGACTAGAAGACCTTCAAGGTCCCTTCCAACTCTGTTATTCGGTTATTTGCAGGGGATTTTTTTTTTTTGCTTGCATGTTTCTTTCTTATGGGATAGGTGAGAAGGTTAAAATACCAATTAATGCAACAACAACAATGACGAAAGAGTGGCTGATCTTTAAATAAATAAGTTGTAGTGAAGAGAAGAGACCTCAGATCCAGCTGTGCAAATCAACCATCTTCTTCTCCCACATTTTTCTAAATGACATCAGTTCCCCTTCCAGTAGCGTTCCCATCAATTCATACTCCAAGAAGTTAGCAGATTTGACCAATATTTTGCCCACAGTTCCTGGAGAGCTGTAATTAAGTGACCAAACCATCAACAAATCAATTGCTGTTCTCCTCACCCTCCCTCCTTCTCCGTTGCAGGCATTCCAGGGACTGTTTAGCTTTCGGATTTTGCTGCTTCCCCTGTCCATGTCCCACCAACAAACTCTACCCCTGAGCAGCACCTGCAAACAATCACTTTGAGAGATGGATAATGTTCTAATTACCCAGGACCCAAAAATGTTAGCTGTAAACAAAAGGGGGACTGTATTTATAATCCATCAGTTTTATGACCTTCTGATGGTGATGATATCTGCAGAGTTTATATTTGGAGACCTCACGTCCTCTGCAGCAACAGCAGCTGTTCGCTTATGGTTGGCTTGAAAGAAATTCAACTCACTCGATTAACTCTGGGCAAGAGAAAAGGAATGGTCTACTAGTTTAGTCACAGTCTTGAAGAATGAAATAAGATTGGTTTGGCATGATCTGTTTTTAACAAATCTATGCTGGCTGCTAGTTATGGTTTTATTCATTTCTAGGTGTTGACAGATGACCTTTTCCAGTATCTTCCCAGGTATTGATGTTACTCTGATTGGTCGATAGTTTCCTGGGTCCCTTGCCCCCCCCTTTTTTTGAAGAGGGGAACCACATCAGCTCTTTTCCAGTCCTTTGTAGTTCCCTGCTATTCCAGGATTTTTGAAAGATGTGGTGCATTGATTCTGAGATGACATCTGCCATCTCCTTTAGTATTTTGTGGTGAAATCTGTCTGGTCCTGGTCATATGTATTAAGAACATAACATAAGAAGAGCCATGCTGAATCAGGCCAAAGCCCATCGAGTCCAGCATTCTGTGTCACACAGTGGCCCA
The DNA here is from genome assembly GCF_031021105.1 of Erythrolamprus reginae. Taxonomy (NCBI): domain Eukaryota; kingdom Metazoa; phylum Chordata; class Lepidosauria; order Squamata; family Dipsadidae; genus Erythrolamprus; species Erythrolamprus reginae. Next base: position 37,136,816 of record NC_091950.1, on the reverse strand, counting down.
CCAATTGTCCTTGGGGATCTTGAGCAGAAAGAGAAGGCAAGACCCTCCCTTTCCCCTGACCCCCAACAAATGGTACTCAAGGGAATCCTGCCTGCCTCGACCAACATAGAAGCAACACTTGGACATCCGTTTCAATAACCACCGATACACTTGGCATCCATGAATCTAATCCTGCCTTGAAGCTATCAAAGCTGACAGCAGTCAGGACCTCTTCCATAAACCAACGACCCTCTGGGTAAAGAAATATTTCCCTTGATTTGTTCTCATTTTGTTACCTATGAGCTTTAGGGAGTGCCCCCTTGTCCTAGTGTTGTGTGATAGAGAAAAGAATTTTTCTCTATCCACCTTTTCTATCCCATGCATGATTTTATACACTTCAATCAAGTCACCCCTTAAATGCTGTCTTTCAAGGCTGAAGAGACCAAGACCAAGTATTCATTAAGTTCAGACAGGTGTTCTCTTACTGAGTTTTTTTTCCGCTTTACTTTAACTTTAGTTTCCAGTCTGTTTTTTGTAGTTTTATTTCTGGTACATTGGGCTATAGTAATACCTAAGTTAGACAATGCTCCCATGCTGAAATTACTGTAGCTTATGCTTGCAGAGAGGATGTAGATGATTCAAGAGACAGATCTCCAGCCTTAGGAATGAGCAGGAAATGGCAAGATCTTAAATTATTTCTGATCATGCTGTTGTTATTTCCTGGCAAGAATACTATAGATAGTCCTCAATTTTATGGCCACAATTGGAATCAAAGTTTCTGTTGCTAAGTAAGACAGTTATTAAGTGAGTGATGCCTGATTTTAAGCTCTTTTTAAAATGTCACATTCATTAAATGAATCATGTGGCCATTAGGTAAATCTGGTTTGCTGCACTGACTTTGCTTATTGGAAGCCAACTGGTGACCATATGACCCCAGGATGAGGCAGCCATCATAAATACATGCCAAGTTGCCAAGAGCCTGAATTTTGATCACCTCTCATGGGGATGCTATAATGGATATGTGAGGACCTGTTATCAGTAACTTTTTTCAATGTTGTCGTTATTTCAAAATGGCCGCTAAATAAACAATTGAAAGTTTAAGGGGCAAGTACAAGTGCACTAGAGTGCCTTCCGTCCCCTGTCCTATTGCTCTCCTATATCTCCTATACCTTTCTTCTATTCCTATATCTCTTCTTCTTCTATTCTTTCATTGATATGTTCTATTACTATACCTTCTTTTCTATTATTTCTTAGATATATTTTACTATGAGTATCTCCTCTATAACCTTCATCATGTATTTTACTATGTGTATATAGATAATATACCCACTAAAACCCTCATTGTGTATTGGACAAAATAAAAATAAATAAATAAATAAATAAATAAGTTGGGGACTACCCGGGGGATGGGCCAGGAGCATGCCCCTGCTTTCCCCCCTGTGCGTGTGTGCATGTTCATGCGTGCTCATGCGATTTCTGGCTCCTTTTCACTTCTGTGCATGCGCAGAAGCGAAAAGAACCCAGAAATAGGCAAACAGGTAAATTCCTGCTTGCTGCTGCCCACCGCCATTTGCCCCACCACCGCCCGTTTGCCGACATTCGCCTCGGTCACCTCTCGCTCTTGGGGTGAACAGCAGCAGGGCGGTTGGTGGGGGAGCTAGTGTGAGCGCTGGTGGTGGGAGGAGCCAGTGCAAGCGTGGGCAGTGTGGGGGAGCTGGCACAAGAGGCGAGTGAGAGTCTTGCAGTGGGGGAAGGCAGTGCTTGCAGTGGGGGAAGGAAGGGCTCGTGGCAGGAGAAGGAAGGGCTTGCAGCAGGGAAGGCAGTGCTCGCAGCGGGGCAGGGCAGGTGTACGTCTGGGGAAGCACCGATGGCTGCACGCCCAGTAGTGCCACTGGAGCTAGACTACACGCTACATTGCCAGCACCGGCACCGTGTTCCCCACCGTCTAGGGTCGGGCCCAGCACTGGGACTACCGATAATCATAGTAGGGCTTGCTTTAAAATAGGAGTGTCAAACTCAAGGCCAGGGGCACATCTGGCCCCCGGGATGCTTAGATCAGGCCCGCATCATCAGTTTCCTGTCTTGGGTATGGTATTGTTTCAAATACCAATGACTCCACTAAACCTACTGCTTTGTGGTGCCCTCAAAGTTTTTCAGGTACAGAAAAATGGTTTTTTTGAGATCCACAATGTAATTTCTTATGTATGGTGTGAACTTTTATGGAGGGATAGAGTTGGTTATCAGTCTGCTAAGTTTAACTTCTAGAGCACAATAAAACACAACAAAATCTGGAGCTTTAATTAATAAAAATTACAGGTTAGATGCCTCTCCCTTAATTCATAGTCCTTCCCCTCTTGTGTGCACTGCAAGGGTGTATTTATTTTGTACTGCATGGGTCAGAATATTTCTCAATTTCTCTGTTTTGAGTCCAGAACGGAGCTAATGCACACATTATCAGAGTTCTGCCTTTTACAGAACTGTTGCCCTTTTTTGGCTCTATATTACTATTATTACAGTACTCCAAATGCTTTCAAGACCTCTTTTCAAGTTAAATTTGTCTGGGACAGAGAACACAAAGGTTCATAATTAAGGAACTCAAATGAATTGCTTTTAAATCAAAGTAGAATAGACACCAGGGGTAGGTTCTAACGTACCTCACTGCCAGTTTGCTTCTTCCTGCACTGTGGGCGCAACAACCCTCCCCAGCCAAGAACAAGATGGCAACATATGTGCAGTGCTGCAAACTTTCGTAAGCTCCTTAAAACCCACCTCTGCCATCAGGCCTGGGGGAACTGAGATATTCTTTCCCCCTAGGCCTCTACAATTTATGCATGGTATGTTTGTATCTATGTTTGGTTTTATAATAAGGGTTTTTTAGTTGTTTTAGTATTGGATTGTTACATTTTATTATTTATTTATTTATTTATTTATTCATTCATTCATTCATTCATTCATTCATTTATTTATTGGATTTGTATGCCGCCCCTCTCCGCAAACTCGGGGCGGCTAACAACAATGATAAAAAACAACATGTAACAATCCAATTTAATAAAACAACTAAAAACCCTTATTATAAAAACCAAACATACACACAAACATACCATACATAACTTGTAATGGCCTAGGGGAAGGAATATCCTAACTCCCCCATGCCTGGCAACAAAGGTGGGTCTTGAGTAATTTGCGAAAGACAAGGAGGATGGGGGCCGTTCTAATCTCTGGGGGGAGTTAATTCCAGAGGGCTGGGGCCACCACAGAGAAGGCTCTTCCCCTGGGGCCCGCCAAATGACATTGTTTGGTCGACGGGACCCGGAGAAGGCCAACTCTTTGGGACCTTATTGGCTGACGTTATTTATTTTATCACTGTTGTTAGCCGCCCCGAGTCCACGGAGAGGGGCGGCATACAAATCCAATAAATAAATAAATAAATAAATAAATAAATAAATAAATAAATAAATAAATAAATAAATAGATAGATAGATAGATAGATAGATAGATAGATAGATAGATAAATAAATAAATAAATAAATAAATAAACAAGAAAGAAAGAAAGAAAGAAAGAAAGAAAGTCAGGGCATTGCATTATGGATGTGGGCAATTGTGCACGTGCTATTGCATACAAGCGCACCCTTTTGGCATCAGAGCAAAAAAAGGTATGCCATCATTGCCCTATACCATTTCAGACAAATGACTGTCCAGTCTCTTTTTAAAAGCTTGCTGTGATGGAGCGCCCACAACCTCTGAAGGCAAGAAGGCAGGCAATCCTTCCTCTGGAAAGTTTGCATCAGGGGAAGAAGCAAAAGGTGGGTACCTGACTGTATGACTGTTAACTTGTTGCTTGTATCCTAAGATTTTTATTAATATTGATTGTTTCTTCATTGCTTATTTGACTCCTATGACAATCATTAAGTGTTGGACCTCATTATTCCTTGACAAACATATCTTTTCTTTTATGTACACTGAGAGCATATGCACCAAAGACAAATTCCTTGTGTATCCAATCACACTTGTCCAATAAAGAATTCTATTCTATTCTATTCTATTCTATTCTATTCTATTCTATTCTATTCTATTCTATTCTATTCCATTCCATTCCATTCCATTCCATTCCATTCCACCCTACCCTACCCTACCCTACCCTACCCTACTCTACTCTATTCTACTTTACTCTATTCTACTCTATTCTTTACCCCTGCTATGACAGTAATGCTACATTGGCTCCTATTCTGTTTTAGTCATATCAGCGCGAGGATTGAAGGGACCCGGTTCCTGTCTGTAAATTGCCTGCTTCAATCCCAAGACCTGATCTCCTGCGAGGGAGGGGGCTCCCTTTCTTTTTAACATCTCTTCTTGGAAGGGTATTTATTTCCTGAATGAATGCCCTCAAGACACGGGAGGTTACTAGAGACTAAACAGCCAGATTGCAAAAGCCTTTTTGTCTGGCACTTTAAAGAGAATCTTTGCCAAGATTTATGTACATGTTTTGAGCTGGGCCCTTCAGGAGACATTGGGTCTAAAGACTGAGAAAATGAGGAAAATACCTTCGGCTGACTATGGGAGTTAACTGCCCTTGTGTTCTCAGTTTTCTCTGCTATATGTTTTCATTTTCCCAGTGTAAGCCTGTTTTCCAGTCTCCCATGAAGTGATACCACCTGGTTGTTTCTGGGAACATTATAGCCTGCCAGTCAGAGGTTAACTACGCTTAGACCTTTCCTGATCCCTGCCGTGGTAAGTGGACAGCTGCCCCCTCACTCCTTATTTGCATGATTTCCTTCTCTGCAAAAGCGGTATGTCTCTCTTTCTCCAGGATCAGCCTTTTAGCCTCACAGGGCACTTGAGTTTACCCTGTGAAAAATATTAAGGAGGCTTTCTGACTGTACTGGTGGATACTACTAGGATACTATTGGAGTGGAGATGTCAGCTTCTTTATGAGTCTTCTCACCTGGCAGAGCACCAATAGCCAATCAGAAGTTTCTATTGCTGGCCAGGCAACCAGAAAGAAATGCCTCACCACCCAAAGCACAAAACATTCCCCCTCTCTTTAAAAGAAGAGACATTATGTTCCTTTCCGTGTGACAAATCATCAAAATCCCCGTGCTGTCTCTATTTGGTCTTAATTCTTGATCCTGTCCTAGGATTCTGGAAGATGGAAGCAAAGGGCGTGTTATGTTCTCTCCAAAGACTGCCAGGGTCACCTGAAGTAACCCAATTTCACACAACACTGGCACTACTGCAATGACACCATAAAATTTGCCACAACCTTTCTGAAAGGGACAAGGAGAAGCCAGAACAAACCCAAAGAGTCAACCGTTATCAAGCTACCTGTAGTCTATCTTTCCCCAATCTGGGTGTTCTTCAAATACAGTCCAAAGATATTTCACCAGAAGAGCCCTTCACTCCTCCACTTGAAACAGAATATCCTACGAAAATAGACTAACAATCCTGGGCCTAGAAAGCCTAGAACTGCGGCGTCTAAAACATGATTTGAGTATTGCCCACAAGATCATATGCTGCAATGTCCTACGAGTCAATGACTACTTCAGCTTCAACTGCAATAACACAAGAACACGCAACAGATTCAAACTTAATACGAACCGCTCCAAACGTGACTGTAAAAAATATGATTTCAACAATCGAGTTATCGAAGCGTGGAACTCATTACTGGACTCAATTGTGTCAACCCCTAACCCCCAACATTTCTCCCTTAGACTCTCCACGATTGACCTCTCCAGGTTCCTAAAAGGCCAGTAAGGGGCGTACATAAGTGCACTGGCGTGCCTTTCATCCCCTGTCCAATTGTCTTTCCTTTCTATATATATTTTCTATATATTCTCTTCCTTTCATATATCCTCTCCTCTAAGTTTACTTTCTCCCTCATTTATATTACCACATGTCTATTTTTCTTCCTATATGTTTGTGCATTGGACAAATGAATAAATAAATAAAATAAATAAACATTGAGAAGATAATTTCTAACTCTTATTTTATAAATTTTGCTTGAAATTTCAGTTTAGGCAATTCAGACAACATTTGAGATTAGATGCTTCTCTGAATGTGCCTTAACACTTGGATTGTCATCCAAAAATTGGAACCCTAGGTATTGTTTATTTTAAACACTCCCTTTGTGAAGATGACACCAGGCCACTTTACTTTCTTCTGCATGATGTTTTCTCACACTTTGAAGTGTCAGGTCCTGCCTCTCTTTAATTTTCTTTGTTCTAGGCTTAGTTTATGAATATTTCAGTGGATGGGCAGTACTGAACATACTTCAGCTAATCTTGGAAGTAAAGTGTCTTTAGAACTTTGATTGGAGGCCTGCTGAGAATGTTAGGGCTATAGAATCAGTAGACTGGGAAGCCAATATTAGGCAGTGACCCCATCAAGGAGTCAAAATACAAAATCAAAACATGAGGTTTCCCTGGAAGGTGAATTTACCACGTTTCGGGTACAGAAAAACTCATATATTAATTGAAACATTCTATAACAATATGTATTATATTAGACTGTAGGAGAATAAACCCATCACAGATTAATGTGGACATGAATCAATGCAAATATTTGCTAAACGAAAAAGGATTCAAATATTTATACTCATTTATCTATTGTTTCTTCCATTTCTTTAAAAAATAATTAAAGAAGAAAAGGTAAAGTATCTGCACAATGTATTTTCAAGAAATTACGTATTTTTATCCTTGTTTTTTAGAGACACAACATTCCAATTATTTCTCTTTATACAGTATATTACTTTGCAAATTGCCTTCTTAAAATATGCCCAAAATAATTTATTATTTATACTTCAAATTTATTTATTTATTTATTTATTTATTTATTTGTTTGTTTGTTTGTTTGTTTGTTCGTTCCTTCCTTCCTTCCTTCCTTCCTTCCTTCATTCATTCATTCATTCATTGCATTTATATGCCGCTCACTTCAAATGGACTCTGAGTGGCAAATGTTATCTAACTAAACAATAATAGGAAAGTGTTAATAAGCCCATGTAATGTTTTCCAGAATTGGATTGATTTTGGTAGGACACGTATTGGTCTACTTATTTGCATTAATTTGTCACATATATAGATGACTACATTGTTTTTGTAATATATGAATACCAAGCTAATCTTAATATTCATGTCCAAGAGCATACAAATCTTTAATAAATTATTATTATTAATTATAATGTAATGTTTACTTCTCTTTAATTTTATTTTATTGACTTGGGCCTTGTGATTTAGTCTGTGTAGTCATTCTATTATTTGTGACATCTACAGATTTAATAATTATCTACTTTCTGCCTTTATCCAGGTAATTTATTAAAATATCAATGAACACATTTCCTCCAAGTACCATAGTAACTATACAAAGTTGATGCAGAATTATTAATAATCTCTCACGGAGTATAGTTAGCTGTGGATTCACCTAAATCAGTGATGGTGAACATTTCACCCCCTCAGGTGCTGAAAAACTGTGTGTGTGTGCTATCACACATGCACAAGTGTCCAAACCCATAATTCAATGCCTGGGGAGGGTGAAAACAGCTTCCCACACCACCTGGAGGTCCTCTGGAGGCCAGAAATGGACGGTTTCCCAACTTCTGGTGGGCCCAGTAGGCTTGTGTTTTGCCCTCCCCAGGCTCCAAAGGCTTCCCTGGAGCAAGGGGAGAGTAAAAACGCCCTCCCCCGTCTCTCTGGAGGCTCTCTGGAAGCCAAAAATGCCTTCCCAGAGCCTCTGTGCGAGCCAAAAATCAGGGGGCTGGTACACACATCCAAGTTGGAGCTGAGCTAGGGCAATGGCTTGCATGCCAGCAGATACAGCTCCGTGTGCCACCTGTGGCACCTGTGCTATTTATTTATTATTTTATTTATTATTTAGATTTGTATGCCGCCCCTCTCCGCCATCACTGACCTACAGTAAAATAGAACAGAATAGAATAGAATTTTATTGGCCAAGTGTGATTGGACACACACGGAATTTGTTTTGGTGCATATGCTCTCAGCATACATAAAATAAAATATACATTTGTCAAGAATCATGTGGTATGACACTTAAGGATTGTCATAGGGGTCAAATAAGCAATGAAGAAGCAATATTAATAAAAATCTTAGGATATAAGCAACAAGTTACAGTCATACAGTCAATATGGGAGGAAATGGGTGATAGGAATGATGAGAAAAAGTGCAGATTTAGTAGAAAGTCTGACAGTGTTGAGGGAATTATTTGTTTAGTAGAGTGATGGCGTTCGGAAAAAACCTGTTCTTGTGTCTAGTTGTCTTGGTGTGCAGTGCTCTGTAGCGATGTTTTGAGGGTAGGAGTATAGTAGAAGCATTCCAATTATTTTATTATTTTGTCAGCAATGATCTAACATGAAAGTCTTGCAACTACTTTGCTGGACTCAAGGTTCACAAAGCATAGTAATGATCCACTGTGCTGACTTCCAGTAATTCATGAGTTGCTTTTCAGATTTCACAAACCAACCATTTGAGAATGTTTCCTGACATTGTTATTGGGCTAACCAACTTATTGCTGCTTGTGTTTGATTTTCCTTTCTTTTTGAAAACAGGACATTACAACATTACATTGCAATCTCTTATACTGTAGAAGCATAGAGAGTGATTAGTTGGAGTTATATTTATATTCTTCAGCATTTTAAAATGTAGTGAAATGCTACTAAAAGCTACTAATATTAAGCGTACAAAACCTGTGGTGACCAGATTGTGGCAGTAAAAAAGTTTTCTGCATCTCCTTGTATCATCTAATTATTTTCTGTATTTTACAAGTCACAATCTAATAACCTTAATTTTATTTTTAAAGAATCTCAGTCCCTCCTAAAGTTTTGATCTTCTAAACCAGTGTTTCCCAAACTTGGCAACTTGAAGATGTCTGGACTTCAACTCCCAGAAAGGCTGGGGAATTCTGGGAGTCGAAGTCCAGACATCTTCAAGTTGCCAAGTTTGGGAAATACTGTATTTTTCTTTATTTCTAATTGTGCCTTTTGCATGATTTTATAAAATTCTTCTAGGGTGCTTTACCATTTCAGCTTCATGTGGTACAGATATTCAAATAGAGATACCTTGACTAAGAGATGATTGTCCGTATTCATTCATTCATTCATTCATTCATTCATTCATTCATTCATTCATTCATTCATTTATTAGATTTGTATGCCGCCCCTCTCTGTAGACTCGGGGCGGCTCACAACAGCAATAGAACAATTCATAACAAATCTAATAATTTAAAAACATTTTAAAAAATCCCATTATAAATCAGACATACATACAAACATACCATACATAAATTGTAGTTTATGCAGTGAATTGCAGTCAGGCGGTAGGGAAAGCAAGTAGGATGCTTGGCTGCATAGCTAGAGGTATAACAAGCAGGAAGAGGGAGATTATGATCCCGCTATATAGAATGCTGGTGAGACCACATTTGGAATACTGTGTTCAGTTCTGGAGACCTCACCTACAAAAAGATATTGACAAAATTGAACGGGTCCAAAGACGGGCTACAAGAATGGTGGAAGGGCTTAAGCATAAGACGTATCAGGAAAGACTTAATGAACTCAATCTGTATAGTCTGGAAGACAGAAGGAAAAGGGGGGACATGATCGAAACATTTAAATATATTAAAGGGTTAAATAAGGTCCAGGAGGGAAGTGTTTTTAATAGGAAAGTGAACACAAGGACAATGGGACACAATCTGAAGTTAGTTGGGGGAAAGATCAAAAGCAACATGAGAAAATATTATTTTACTGAAAGAGTAGTAGATCCTTGGAGCAAACTTCCAGCAGACGTGGTAGATAAATCCACAGTAACTGAATTTAAACATGCCTGGGATAAACATATATCCATCCTAAGATAAAATACAGAAAATAGTATAAGGGCAGACTAGATGGACCATGAGGTCTTTTTCTGCCGTCAGACTTCTATGTTTCTATGTTTCTATGTATAGGCCCGGGGGAGATATCCCAATTCCCCCATGCCTGGCGGCAAAGGTGGGTTCCAAGTAATGCACCCATTTAGAACAGAACTCGGAGGAAGGTAGATTCCTCAAAGAAGAATTTATTGGATACATCATGTTGCCACAACTGGTGAAAACCAACTTTGAAAGTTGGCCTGGTTTTTAACCTAATTAAAAAGTGAAAGTTTTTCCCTTCCCCCAGGTTTATTTATTATTAATTTAATTTAATTTAATTTAATTTAATTCTGGACTCTGGGTGGCTCACAACATTTAAAAAACAATATAAAAGACAGTTTAAAACCCAATAAGAAGTTATTCATATCTTTTTGTGGCCGAATCTAGATGGTATTGCATTGATCAATGGGCCTACCGACAGAGCCAGGTCTTTATTGCTTTCCAGAAGGCCAGTAGGGTGGGGGCAGCATGGATAGGCCAGTACCTCTCAGGAGATAGCTGGTTGCAGAGAGCCGGGGCTGCCACAGTGAAGGCCCTCCCCCACGGTCCTGCCAACCGACATTGTGTGGCCGACGGGACATGGAAAAGGCCAACCCTGTGGGACCTTATAGGTCGCTGAGAGCTATGTGTCAGAAGGCGCTCCCGAAGATAGTCTGGACCTACGTCAAGTAGGTTGACAGTGATATTGGGGAAGAAATTGTCACTGAAATACTCCATGAAGTTGGCTCCCTATTTAGCTGGTGATGTGGTTAGCTCTGGCCCAGCTCCTGCCCCAAGGACTGTGGATGTGGGGAGACATCCACATGCTGCAGACCTGTTTTGCTTCCGGTGGAATCTGCTGATGAAGGCTCCTCTGACCAAGAAGACATGAGTGACAGGGAGGAGGAGAGTGTGGCAGACAGCTCAAAAGGAGATCAATTATCTAGCAACTCCTTGGATTCGGAACAAGAGTTAATGATACAGCCACGCATGCAGAGAGCAATGCATAGGCAGCAACAACTGAGAGATTATTATCAAAGAAAATGAGGCCACCTGTGGTTGGGTGGGGATGTGGTAATTAGTGAGGCTGCTATAAATAGCAGCCTGTGGGTTTGGCCATTGTGGAGAATTATCTGATCGTTGTGTTTCCTGACTGCTTTGCTGACTTTGACCTTTGTGTGCTGATTTTCCCCCGCTTTGAAATTAAACCAGAGCAAAGTGTGTTTCACTTTGTGAAAGAAGAAGGACTGTGAATTGCCTCACAGCTGCAAGCTAAGTATCACAGAACTGATAAGGGACTTGTACAAATTACCAGTTTGTTTGGAGACGAGTGCTCTTTGCTATACAAAAAGAGTGCTTAGTTTATTTGCATTTTCCGTATAAAGAACATTGTTTTGAATTTTCAAATGTGTGTGTGTCTGAAATTGTATCTGTGCATTTTCGGGAGGATTCTACCAGAGAGCTCGACAGAACAGCTGGTGGGTGTCTTAAAGTCTTTTTCCTCCTTCCAAAATGACCTTCTTGGTGGTACTTTCTTGCAATTTTCAGCCCCTTCAATGGTTTTTAACCTGGAAATTGTGACTATAGAGCAAGTCCATGGCGTTTGGAGAGGTTGTGTTCTTTCCTCCCCATGCCCTTGCTAATTATAAACATTCCGTGTAGCTAATTTCCAAACAGCTTTTTCCCCCCTGAATCTTTAAATGTTGAATTTTCAATGTTGTCTTGCTACTCTGTGGTTTTTATAGGGACTGTTTTTATAATCCATTGTTGGAAAGAAGAAGGAGAAAAAGGAGAAGCGGGGGGAGAAATGGACGGCGTGGATCCAAACATGAGTCTTCCAACTTTCTAGATCTTAAATTAGATTGATGAACATAAACACTCCGACTGGAGAATTTTCCAACTCAATTGCAATTATCCTGGAAATGGTCTACAATTACCAGCAACCCTCTGGAAGCTAAAAATTATCTTCTTAGATTCTCCTCCCAATGGGTCAACTGTGAAAATGTCATTTGCTTATGAAACACAGCTAGTACAGTCCATTCATCAAGCCTACACAACAAAAAAACCCCTGTGTGAACTAACCAGCGATTGGTCAGGTCACACAGAGTCAGCCTTCTCCAGGTTCTGTTGGCTAAGCCAGTGTTTCCCAACCTTGGCAACTTGGAGCTATTTGGACTTCAACTCCCAGAATCCCTCAGTCATGAATGCTGGCTGGGGAATTCTGGGAGGTGAAGTCCAAATATCTTCAAGTTGCCAAGGTTGGGAAACAATGGGCTAAGCAATGCTGGCTGGCGCGACTACGGAGAAGAGACTTCTCTGTTGCAGCCCCAGTCCTCTGGAACCAACTCCCCCCAGAGATTCATGCCAACCACACTCTACTCACTTTTTGAAAGGCGTTGAAAACACACTTATGCTGGCAACCTGGGGCCATGAGCAACAGCCTTCGCTCTGGCCAATAGTATGAATGAGGGATGAATGAATGTTATTTATACCAGGTTTAATTTTTTAAACTTCTTTTTGACTTATGTATTGTTGTGGTTCTGCCTGAGGCTGCTCAGGGACCGGCTGTGTCTCTGCTGGCTCCATGCCCGGAGGAGGATGACAGTGAAGAGGAGGGGGCTGAACAGTCGGATGGGGGAGAGGAAAATCAGGAATGGGATGAAGGAGAACAGCATGAGAGCCCGGGGGGGGGGGGGGTTTCTCCCCAGCCAATAGTTTGGAGTCATTAGGTGATGAAGCTCAAGCCGTCATTGACATGCGACAGAGACGGTCAGATCAAAGAAAGGAGCAATTAAAGAAGTATTATCAGCACTGAATTAGGAACAGCTGGGTTTGGGTGTGGTCCTCCTTAGCAGGGTTTAAAAGGCAGGCAAGCCCTTGAAGCCATGTGGAGTGTTATCAGTTTGGAGTTGCGTTATCCTGTCTTGTTTTTCGGCATCTCTGTTCCTGGCTTGTGGCCCAGCAGTTTGGAAGACCTGTGGGAGGTGTAGGTCTGCTATCTACAGCCTCAGCTTGGCAGCAAGAATTCTGTATTGCTGCATGGACTTTTGCCTTCATGGATATATCTGAAGATACAGCATTTTCCTGTTTGTAAGGACATTTTCTTGAATTTTATAAAACTGCCTTTGCCTTTTACCAGTGTGTCTGGCTTCCCTTTTTGGGTTGGTATTGGCTTATGGAGTGACCCAGACAGAACATGTATTGTAGTATTTTAATCTCACTTATTATTTTATTCTTGTAAACCAGTGAAGGGCTACCAAAACTTTCACTACCACACTGTGGGCGTGGCTTATGCAGGACGCCCTGCATTTTCTTTCAACATCTTTCAGTGCAAATTGGGTGCTCTGGGGTGGAGCTCCATTTCCGCTATCCCACTGTGTTTCCCCCCCATCCAGGCAGTAGCCCACCCCTGTCGTAAGCCGACCTGAGTCCGCTAGAAGGGTGGCCTATAAATTAAACAAACAAACAAACAAACAAAATCAAAGAAGCTTCTGTAAATATCTGTCCTGCTGGATTTGTATGGATATTGAAATTTACTGATACAATAAGTCATAAACACTGTATAAAAATTGTCAATCATCTCAGGAATGAAAGTAATAAAGCAGTGAGTCAGAAAAAGGCAGGCAGGGGCTGGAAAATTTCCTTTCCTAGGAAAAATTGCCCCTCTCCTACTGGCCTTCTGGAAAGCCATGAAAACCTAACTCTGCCGGCAGGCCTGGGTTTGTTGAGCAATGGAACCACCTGGATCCCTCCAGAGATCTGTACTGTCCTCACCCTCCCCACCTTCCTCAAGGCCTTAAAGACCCACCTCTGCCAACAGGCTTGGGGCCGCTAAGTTTACCAAGTAGCCCCGGTCGATGAATAAACACATATATATGATTGGGTGAATGTGAACAACTGGTTTTAAGAGATTGGGGTTTTAGGATGTTTTTAGAATTAGATTTCTAGACATGGTATTTTTCTTGTTGTGAGACTCTTGAATTTGAGGAGAAGCAGGGCATAGAAGTCTAATTAATAAATAAATCAATAGATCGACCAAAAAAGATATGAATGATTTTTATTTTTTCAACAGGTTCTTAGCTGTTTTTAAACTGTTTTTAGAAGTTGCACGCCGCCCAGAGTCTGGAAGGAGTTAGGTGGCGTATTAAACAAACAAACAAACAAACAAACAAACAAACAAACAAACGGTGATGATTTCTGTTCAAGTGCTAACAAGACTTGAGTCTACTCAGTTTCCGAGCCTAAATAATATCAGCTACAGTATGTACTTGTTGATGGACTATCTGATATAGGAAGGATTGGAAGGAGGTTTCACCTGTGTGTAACAAAACTTAAGGTGTATTTCCACTTGATATAGTGATGCCTACAATAGCTGTAATCATATGGAAAGACATTTAGCAAACTTAAGGGAAGTGAATGTGATCCACAACCATTGTTATCTCTGATATTAAACTTCCCTCTGTCGCTTGCAGGGCCACCTTGAGGACCTCATTCTAGGAGTGGTCTATATATGCTATGAATAAGTGTCACTAAATGTCAAACACTGATTTGGTGGCACAAAATCTACATTAGGTCTCGGGAAATATTTAAAAAAGAGGCCCACTGCCATTATAAATTGCCATAGCTTTTCAGAAACACGTACAAGAACCATTATATTGGATAAATGCTTGGATTCAATATATCTAGCAAAATGGTTTTTTAAAATAATAATAATAATTAAATAATTTAAAATAATTCTTATGTTCATTCAAAATTTTGGCTATAAGAGAAAGTCAGGATGAAAGCATTGCCTCAAACAAACCTTTAATTTTAATATTTAATTTAATTAAAATTACTTAATAATTTTTTTTATTTAATTAAAAATAATAATTTTTAGTTTAATGCCTTATCCTTTTTGGAAAAGACATTCCATTATCTCCAGATTATCAACAAGTATTTAGAGCACTATTTCTCAACCTCAGCCATTTAAAGAGGTATGAACTTCAACTCCCAGAATTCTCCAGCTCTCCCAGATTATTGGGGAATTCTAGGAGTTGAAGTCCAAACTTCTTAAAATGGCTGAGGTTGAGAAATGTTGCCCTAAAGTCATATAGAATCACAGGATGTATACATTGGAAGGAACCTTCTATATCATTTAGGTCAACCCACACTTAGTGCAGTAATTCTTAAAGAACTGCCCATCAATCCCCATTAAAAAAATATCTCCAGCAAAGATGACCCTACCATTACTCTGACAAAGTGTTCCATTGCTCTTACCATCATGAAACCCTCCTTTCTTTAATTTCAAAATTTCCCCTTGTTGAATACTCAGTTCTACCAGAGAACAGATCCCTCTCTTGCACCTGATAACCTTTTACATTTTTGTAGCCTGCTATCAAATCTTCCCTTAAGTATTTCCTTTATAAGCTAAACAGGTCCTGTTCCTGTGACTGTTTCTCAAAGGGCTTAGTTTCCAGATCCCTTATCTTCCTGGAAGGCCTCCTTTTAACTCACTCTAACTTATCCATGCCCCTTTGAACAGGATTCAGGAATCAAAATGTAATCTAACTATCACAATACAACATAGTTACTTTGAAAACCTTTCCTGACTTTGGATTGTCGTGTGAAATAATGACTTAGAGCAAGGATTTGTTGTTATTTCCTTCTCTTTCTCCAACACTTCTTCATTTGGTGTCATGTCTTTTAGATCAGAAAACTGAAACCACTTACTCACCATTAACTGCTTGGCCTGTTCCAGTTTTAACAATGTAGTAAATCTGCTGTAAGTAAGCAAGTAAGTAAAACACTCTAAACCCGACTGCAGGGTATATGACTTTAGTAACCAAGTAGTTGATACATGGAACTCACTACCTGACTGTGTAGTATCATCACCTAACCCCCAAAACTTTACCCTGTTGACCTCACCCGATTCCTAAGAGGTCAGTAAGGGGCGTGCACCAGTGTGCCTACCGTCCCCTGCCCTAATGTTACTCTCTTACTAGTATCATGTAGAGCCGAAGTGGCACAGCAGGCAAATTGCAGTACTGCAGGCCACTAAAGCTGACTGCTAGATCTGCAGGTCAGCGGTTCAAATCTCATCACCGGCTCAAAGTTGACTCAGCCTTCCATCTTTCTGAGTTGGGTAAAATGAGGACCCAGATTGTGGGGGCAATATGCTGGCTCTGTTAAAAAATGCTATTCCTGACATGTTTTAAGCCACCCTTAGTCTAAGGAGGAGGGCGGCATTTAAGTAAGTAAGTAAGTAAGTAAGTAAGTAAGTAAGTAAGTAAGTAAGTAAATAAATAAATAAATGTATATAAACATTGTTATAACATTGTTACCACCAATACGTACTTGATAAAACAAATAAAATAATATATTAAAATTTTTTAAAGTCAGATATGTTACTTCTGCAGAGCTACAGTATTTTGGTGAATATCAATAAGAGGAGTATAGAAAATTGACAATACTGGAAAATGTTTTGCATCTTTCACTGTGTAGTGTTTAAGGTCACCCTGTGAAGTTATATTAGAAGGCAATAGGGAGGATTGCTACTAAGAAGTAGTTCTTTAGATAGTATGAAACCTTTTGCTGGCTGCTGAATTCTGGGAATTGAAATCCACATAACTTCAAGTTGCCAAGATTGAATGACATGCTGTAGAGGTAATGGTCTGGCATAGAAAGGTCTGAGGGTCAGTGGAAGGAAGATAGTATGTCTAAGATGGACTAGTATCCAATTTACAGGAAAAAAGAGGCGAGGTGAGCCTGAAATAAAACAAATGCATTGCCCTATACAACACTTTTCTTCATAGAAAAATAACAGATGGGGGAGGCCAGCTTTGATATAGAGACTGATAAGAAATTGATTAACTACAGATTTGTATTGGTAATTTATCCCTGAAATTGATATTTCCAAACTATTGCATTGTGGTTTAATAAGTAACGAGAGATACATATTTTGGAAAACTATAGACCATAATGCCTATATTAAAGATGAGGAATCAGAAAACCGCAACAGACTTTGGGAATAAATAAATGCAAAAAAAGATGCAAACTGAGAAAATAATCTCGTATAGAATGGGATATATACAGGGGATGGACAAACAAATGGAAACACTTGACTTTTTGGCATCATAATGTTTGAACATGTTCAACTCAATCAAAACTTGACATATTTTAATGGTTTTTTTCATTCTGTTATTTGATATGTTTTTTTAAACTACCTTTTTTTAAAACAGAAATTTAAGGAAATTGGGTGCAACCTTCTAGAAATGGCAGACCTCTCAGACTTTCAAAGAGGCCAAATTGTTGGTGCTCGAATGGCAGAAAGTGCCCGAATATTTGGCATTTCAAGAGGTAGTGTCTCAAAAGTAATGATTGCTTTTGAAAGAGAAGGGAAAATGTCCTCAGCCAAGCACAGGTCTGGTCAAAAGTCAAAGTTGTCTGAGAGAGAGACCGTCGGACTCTAAAGTGAATTGTTAGAGTGGATCGCAAAACCGCAGCTCCTAAAATCACTACAGAGCTCAAAAGACATGTTCAGAACCCAGTTTCCACAAAAACTGTTTGAGGGGAGCTTCACAAATTTGGATTCCATGGAAGAACTGCAAGGTGTTTCCATTTTTATGTCCACCCCCTGTATTTGTGCATAGAAATATGCTGAAATGTGTGTCACCTAGATAGGTCTTGAAATGTAATAAGTTTTTCATTGAATGTACACAATTTGTCAGACCTCAGATGCAGCTAATCAAATTTCCATCTAAACTGTTGTATCAGTTTGTATCGGACAAATTGTGATAAATTAATTTTAACTTCACCTTAATTCTGTGACATCTTCAGTGATGACCATCATTTATGTACGTCATGAAACAAGTGGTGCAACCTACATTATTTGCAGCAATTGGTATCAGTTGCCCTATGACATCATAGCACAGATGAGGCAGACTGATGTAATGATCTATTTTCAGATTTAACAGACAATTAGAAATAAGAGCACACCCCTTTCCTTCAAAACAACCTGATTAAAAAAATGTTTTGAGTATTCTTTTTCCTATTGAGTTGGTGTACACCAGGGGTCCCCAAATTTTTACACAGGGGGCCAGTTTACTGTCCCTCAGACTGTTGTAGGGCCGGACTATAAAAAAACCTATGAACAAATCCCTATGCACACTGCACAAATGTTATAAAAAACAAAATGGGAACAAATACAATATTTAAAATAAAGAAGTAATTAATTAAGTAATAAAGTAATTTATACTTCTTTATTAACAAGTAAATTTAAACTTAAATCAACAAACTCCCTCCATTTCTCCTTCCTTCCCTCCCTCCCTCCTTCTTCTCCATTTCTCTCTTCCCTCTCTCTTTTCTTCCTTCTCTCTCATTTGTTTCATTTTCCTCTCCCTCGTTTTCTCTCCATCATTTTCTCATTTTTCTCTTTTCTCTCTCTCTTTCACTCTTTCCATCTATCCCCCTTTCTCTCTTCCTCTCTATCTCTCCCTCTTTCTCTCTCTTTCTTTCTCTGTCCCTCTCTCTCTTTCTCTTTCTTTCACTCACTCATTCTCTTTCTCTCTCCCTCTTTGTATCTCTCACTCTTTCTCTCTCTCTCTCTCCCTCTCTCTCTATCTCGCTCCTATCCTCCCCGCCCCTTGCCTCTGTACCGCCTCCTCGCTCAGCAGCAGACCGCGGTGAGTTGACAGGAGATTCGGGAGCTTATTATATCTATTGATAAAATCTCGTGGGCTGCCTCAGGCCGGATAAATTGCCTCAGCGGGCCACATCCGGCCCCCGGGCTGTAGTTTGGGGACCGCTGGTGTACACTGTTCTTGTGGTCAGCAGAATGAGAATTCTGATTTTATTTTATTTTTTCCTGGAACAGCAATTATTTTCCGCCAGATAGGTGCCAAACAGCACACACGCATGCTACCACGCATGAACGAGTGCCCATGAAATAATTCAATGCCTGGGGAGGGGAAAAACAGCCCCCCCACCCCCAGAGGGCCTCTGGAGGCTGTAGACGGCCTGTTTCCCAATTTCTAGTGGGCTCATGTTTCACCCTCCCCAGTCTCCAAAGGCTTCCCGGGAGCCAAGGGAGGGTAAAAATGGCTCTCTAGAAGCCAAAAACGCCCTCCCAGAGCCTTGGTGTGAGCCAAAAATCAGCTGACCAGCACACACATGCACGTTGGAGCTGAGTTTGGGCAACCGCTCGCGTGCCAGCAGATATGGCTCTGCGTGCCACCTGTGGCACCTGTGTCATGGTTTAAGTTTAATTGGATTTATATGCCGCCCCTCTCCAAGGACTCGGGGTGGCTCACAGCATATATAGAAGGCATAATAATACAATTGACCCATTTAATATAATTTAAAAATCTTTTAAAATTCTAAAAAGGTTTGCCATCACTGAGATAGACATTGAATCACTATTCTTTTTGAGCAATGCTATTTCCCGTCCTATTCCTGTCAAAGAAACACTGTAAAATATCTGAGCTCACCTAACCCCCTCCCCCCCATGCTAGTTTAGACCCTGCTGAAGGATTCCTTCATTTGAGCAGACAAACAAAATGAGCAGACAAAAAAAAAATCTTCCCGTGGCTGGATCTGCAAAGGCTGAAGAACTGTTAAAACAAAGGATTCCATTTCCTTATTCATTTTGATTTCCCACCAGTTGGGATTGCACCATAAGGGAGTCTAGCTGGGCTTTACTCAGCATGTTTAAAATTAGGGAGTGATCGTTGTCCATATTTGCATCCTACAAATACCAGAAATGATACTTTTGGAGTCAATGTTTGCATTTGGGCAGCATTCCACATAGAGTAGAGCCAAGAGAAGAAATTTGGCTTCCAAGAAGCATGCGAGAAATGTCTATGATATTGTTTTGAGCTGCCTAAGGGAGGAGATGTTTTCAGTGTGGGAGAGCCAACTATCAAAAATGGCCAACTTGCATAAACTTGAAACAAGTTGATATATAAAACGCATTTTATTTTTGTTCAGTTTACCCCTTTTGTTGCTCTTAAATATTATTATTATTATTATTATTATTATTATTATTATCATCATCATCATCATCATCATCATCATCATCATCATCATCAATATAACACAGCAAACGAGACCACTATGCTGAATTTTGTATTTCATCACCAGTTGGGTGTTTCCCAAGCACCTAGGACTGTGTGATGTAGTAGTGAATTATGTTTGCCGATCCCAGTGAAGCGGCCTTTTGCAATTGACAGATGGAGATTTTGTCAATTCCGATGGTTTTCAAATGTCCGCTGAGATCCTTTGGCACTGCGGCCAGTGTGCCAAGTACCACTGGGACCACTGTCACTGGCTTATGCCGGAGTCGTTGCAGCTCGGTTTTTAGATCTTCGTATTTCACTAATTTCTCTAGCTGCTTCTCCTCAATTCTGCTGTCCCCTGGGATTGCGATGTCGATGATCCATACTTTCTTTTTCTCCACAATCATGATGTCTGGTGTGTTATGCTTCAGAATTCGGTCAGTCTGAAGTTGGAAGTCCCACAGTAGTTTTGCTTGCTCATTTTCGACCACTTTTTTGGGCTTATGATCCCACCAGTTCTTTGCCATTGGTAAATGGTAGTTCCGGCACAAGTTCCAGTGGATCATCTGTGCCACTGCATCATGTCTATGCTTGTAGTCAGTCTGTGCGATCTTTTTGCAGCAGCTGAGTATGTGATCGATTGTTTCATCTGTTTCTGTACACAGTCTGCACTTTGGATCATCTGTTGATTTTTCAATTCTGGCTTTGATAGCATTTGTTCTAATGGCCTGTTCTTGTGCCGCCAGTATTAGTCCTTCTGTCTCCTCTTTGAGTGTTCCACTTGTAAGCCATGACCAGGTATTATTATTATTATTATTATTATTATTATTATTATTATTATTATTATTATCATCATCATCATCATCATCATCATCATCATCATCATCATTAATTGGATTTGTATGCCGCCCCACTCCGAGGACTTTAAGATGGATTTACAAGTGCATAACATTTAGTCTGCCTCCCACAATTAGGAATGGCCTGGAATTCTGGCTTCTGTCCTTGGTTTTCCTCTGAGAAATAGGCAAAATGAGGTGCCTTGTATCCAGTGCTACCTTCATTGATGCAGCCATCCTGGGTTAGGAGCTTGACTGTGAATGTTCCCGATAATATATGGATTGTCTTTGAACTCTTTAAAAGTAAACAATGGTTTTACTTGTGAAGTTAAAGTATGTATGAAGTATGAAGTATGTCTAAAAGATAAACAAATGTTGTAAAAGTAGTAGAGAAGGAAAACAAAGAACACATTTAAAAAAACCTGATTAAAATCTGACTAAGTTAAAACAATCAAACCCCAGATATAGTATTGTCAAATATATATGTACTGTATGTATGCATGCATGCATCCATTATTAGATACTGAATTAATCTGTAACTTGTTGCTTGTATCCTAAGATTTTTATTAATATTGATTGTTTCTTCATTGCTTATTTGACCCCTATGACAATCTTTAAGGGTTGTACCTCATGATGCTTGACAAATCTATATTTTCTTTTATGTTCACTGAGAGCATATGCACCAAGACAAATTCCTTGTATGTCCAATCACACTTGGCCAATAAAGAATTCTATTCTATTCTATTCTATTCTATTCTATTCTATTCTATTCTATTGATTCATCTAGCCCACCATGTATTTATGTATCCATCCATCCATCCATCCATCCATCCATCCATCCTTGAATTAATCTGTCAATACATCTAGGCCATCATTATTGGAACTGATCATAGCAACAGCTTTCCAGTAACTTGCACTTTAATTCTTCATTTCTACAAGGGAGCAAAGAATATGATCTGGGATTTTTGCATTCAGAGCATACCTGTAGACCACACCTCTAAAACAAAGGAAAGATATTGCTTCCTACACTTGTGTTTACATACTTGTGTCTATTCATCTGTCTATCTTCAATAGCTTCAATAACTTGAATCAGATTCTCAATCTACCATGCTAAGAGTCAGGATTCCAAATAGCATCCAAAACTAAATCAGACTGTCTGTCTTTGTTAGTTGTATATGGCTTGCTGTCATGCCCTTTGTTAAAAGGGCATTATAAGTAAACGTTGTTTATTATTATTATTATTATTATTATTATTATTATTATTATTATTATTATTATTATTATTATTATTATTATTGTTAGACTCCCAGGCACAGCATTCCTCAAAGTTCTAATCTATTAGCAGAGCCATGTTGGCATGTCTATGAAAAACCTGAATCTAAAGCTATAAGGGTTTCTCTAAAGTTCATTCCCTTGTTCCCACACTCACAAATTCATCACGTTGACTAGTCTTCTTCTGCCAACATGTCTGTTACTCCCATCAGCTTCCGGATCTTTGCTGAACAAAGGATGACCTTGAAAAGCTAGAAGGAATTTGTTATGGCTACATCTCTAGAACGCCCTTCCCAAATTCCCACAACAAAAATACATTCTAAAGTATAATTTATTTTATTTATTTATTTATTGGATTTGTATGTGTAGCAGGCCAAAATCTCCAAGTCCACGATGGCTTTGGCCTGACACTAATGTCTTAAGATCACTCCTTTTGCAGAACCATCTTACATTCAATGCCTGCCCTGGAAAGCCGCTGCAAGTGTTATTTTCCTACCTACTAACTATAATGTTTGGTTTTGAGGTCTCTGAAAGGAGAGATTGGGACATAGTCAACCCTCCAGATAAGCTTTTTAGAGCACCCAGAGCAAAGTATTTAAAAAAATCAATCCATGTCAATCCATGTTTCTTATTTTGGTCTAAGATGGAACATAGCATTACAGTGGCACCTCTACCTAAGAACGCCTCTACTTAAGAACTTTTCTGGATAAGAACTGAGTATTCAAGACCATTTTCTACTTAAGAACCCGAGCCAGAAAAAATTCACAGGAAATTTGAGAGTGGCACGAAGGCCTGGCCAGTTTCCTGCCATTCTCCCTTTAATCCCAGCCATCTCAGGCTTTTCTGGGCTGCCAGAGGAGCCTTTCGGTGGTGCTTAAGGAGGCTTTGGCAGTCCAGAGCAAACAAAGCATTTTCCTTTCTCTGGGTGTTTGGAGAAAGAATAAACCTCTGCCAGTGCCCAGAGGAAAAAACCCCTCCCTTCGCTCTAGGCAGCCCAGAGCGAATGGAGTATTTCCCTTTCTCTGGGTGCTTGGAGAGAGAATAAACCACTTCGCTGTGGTGACTCCCTCACACTGCTTCCCATACACCCACTGTGAGGTTGCCTCCCAGAGGGTCTGGGCGCAGAAAGGCAAAAGGGGGCACTTTGCCCCAGCTGGATCAACTCAGCATCAGCCAAACTGATGAGTCACCACAGTGAAGGAAAGGCGCTGGCTACAAAGCAACTGAGCGAGAGGAAAGGGGAGCCCTTCAGCATGGGAAGGAAGAGGAAGCAGGTAGCAGCAGCAGCCGCCTTTCGGTCAAAGGAGCAGGAAGTTCCCCCCCTCTCGCCCGCCTGGGTTTCTCCCTCTAGTGCAATGCCTGGGAGGCAGCCTCGCGCTGGGTGTATGAGAGGTGGATGCTCCTCTTTGCTGCCTCTTTTTTTTTAAGCCTTAAAGTTTTGGATTTTTTTGATTCCTCTCACCTCACCTTCTTCCTTTGGCAGTGACTGTCCTCCTCCTCCTCCTCCTCCTCCTCCTCCTCCTCCTCCTCCTCCTCCCACCCAAACTTTGAGCTTTTATTCCTTTCCTAATGGGTTTGCAGGCATTATTTGCTTTTACATTGATCCCTACAGGAAAAAATGCTTTTACTTGCAAACTTTTCTACTTAAGAACCTGGTCACGGAATGAATTAAGTTCTTGAGTAGAGGTACCACTGTATTGTAGGAGATTCTCTGGGAAATGGATCCGGAACTTGGAACAGCAGTGACCTGGCCCCAAGTCACCATATTTCTTGGACTGCTGCCTGATACAATATATTTGCTCTGCTCATGAATGGGACCACCCGGATGAGGTCAGTACACCACAAGACAGTTTACTGCTTAAGATGATAAACAAGATGATCTACTATCCTTCCACTATACATATACAAGTTTACTATACTGGTCACAGAATCTTATTTTACAACATGTAATCTTCAGCTGCTTCTGGGCTAGTTTAAGAGGTGGAGAGAAAACCAGAGAGCACACGCTGTCCTGGCTTCTAACATCTTACTGGCTATTTCTGCCCCCCAACATTTATTACCTGGATAACCTCTTACCTACTATCATGCATAACCCTCACACCTCAACCACTATAGTAAACTGGCTCTACTTCTACTATATCCTTATATAAAATTCATATAGTTCAGCATCTTGCACAAACTATATCTCCTAGTCAGTGAAGGGCTGCAAAAACTTTTACTACCACACTGTGGGCGTGGCTTATTTTGTGGGTGTGGCTTGCCAGTTATGTGACCAGATGGGAGTGGAATGACAATCATGCGACTGGGGGTGGTGGCTTACAGGTGGCCAACGTGACATCACTCATATCAAAGCTTTGGGTTAGGGTTAGGGTTCCTGGCCTCTCCTGATTTCAACTTTCAGTCCCAGTGTGGACTTTATCCACCCATGCTAGCTGGGGGATTCTGGGAATTGAAGTCCGTACATCTTTAAAGTTGCCAAGAGTGAGAAACACTGATTAGATTAGATTAGATTTATTGGATTTATATGCCGCCCCTCTCCGTAGACTTGGGGCGGCTCACAACAATGGTAAACAAAACATAGTAACAAATCTAATATTTCGCAATCTAAATTACAGTTTTAAGTTAAAAAATCCAAAAGAGCCCCAATATATAAAAAACAAGCACACAATCGAATCATACACAAAAACTACATGGGCAAGGGGAGATGTTTCAATTCCCCCATGCCTGATGGCAGAGGTGGGTTTTAAGGAGGGTGGGGGCAAGGAGGGTGGGGGCAATCCTAATCTCTGGGGGGAGCTGGTTCCAGAGGGTCGGAGCCACCACAGAGAAGGCTCTTCCCCTGGGTCCCGCCAGACGACATTGTTTAGTCGACGGGACCCGGAGAAGGCCAACTCTGTGGGAGCTAACCGGTCGCTGGGATTCGTGCGGCAGAAGGCGGTCCCGGAGATATTCTGGCCCGATGCCGTGAAGGGCTTTATAGGTCATAACCAGCACTTTGAATTGTGACCGGAAACTGATCGGCAACCAATGCAGACTGCAGAGTGTTGGAGTAACATGGGCATATTTAGGGAAGCCCATGACTGCTCTCGCAGCTGCATTCTGCACAATCTGAAGTTTCCGAACGCTCTTCAAAGGTAGCCCCATGTAGAGAGCATTACAGTAGTCGAGCCTCGAGGTGATGAGGGCATGAGTGACTGTGAGCAGCGACTCCCGATCCAGACTGGTCTAAACATTGATCTTCCCTATCAGTATTTTTCAATTTTTACCTTTGTGCATGATTTTTATTGAATTTTCCAATCAATCTCTCTTAACAAGTCTGATTAACTTAAGAGCTCACAATTTATTTTTTTAGCTACCTCATCATAATATCTGGATGATTTGGGTGATTCCAGTCTTGGTGGAAACCCCCTACATTTTGGACTTTTCCCCCTACACCAGTGTTTCTCAACCTGTGGGTCAGGATCCCTTTGGAGGTTGAACGACCGTTTCACAGGGGTTGCCTAAAACCACGGGAAAAGACAAATTTCCCATGGTGTTAGGAACTAAAGTTTTCATTCTGGTGCCTTAGAACATAATTTTACAATCCGACCAATCATGTCTTTACAGTGGGGTGTCACTCTGACTTCCTGCCAATTAGCTTAAAGTTTTGTTGCCAGAATTGGCACTAGACTTATGGTTGGGGATCACCGCAACATAAGGAACTGAATTAAGAGGTCACGGCATTAGAAAGGTTGGGAACCACTGCCTTACACAATCACCCCACCAAATAAGATCCATTCACAGTGTAGAATATAGTACATTTTGCCCCCTTTCTTAAACAGAAGCTGTGCTACAAACTTATCTAAACTCATTCCCTGAAGTGAAATAAGCAAAAAGAATTACCATTTCATTAAACCCAACCTTACCAATTAATTACCAGTAGCCTCCAGTTAATTAATCTATTGTAAACAGGCATCTGCTAATCTATTGTAAGCAGGCATCCGCTAATCTATTTGAAATGAGTAGAGCTATTCATTATGAAACCACTTGGTGATAGGTAGAACTGCTATTTATAGCTTTTTATCTCACTTCTAGGAATGCACGAACATTCCTGCATCCACATTGCAAAGACTGGTATGTGTGTGTGCATTGCTTTAAAGTCAGTGTGCTCCCCTGTTGTTGTTATTGTTTTCTTTAAGCCCCATTTTCTTTATCGCCCTATAGATAAAGTCCCCGCTGTAGGCAGGGCGGAATGGAAAGGCAGTGATTGCAGAGACTTCAAAACTTCAGCACCTCATTTCCTTTATTACAGTTATTACCTTTAAAGCCCTACATGGTTTAGGACCAGACTACCTATGGGACCGCCTTCTACCGCACACGTCCCAGTGGCTAATAAGGACCCACAGGATTGGCTTTCTCCAGGTCCTGTCTACCAAACAATGTTGGTTGGCAAGGCAGCGGGGGAAGGGCCTTCTCTGTGGTGGCCCCAATGCCCTGGAACCAACTGCCTCCGGAGATCTGCAATCCCCCCACCTTATTGGCCTTCTAGAAAGCCATTAAGACCTGGCTTTTGTGGAAGACCTGGGGCCGTTAGGTTATTATCTTGATTCGGCCAAGAATGATTGAGAGCTATGTATGGTTTATTAAGGGTTATTAACAGGGGTTGGCTACTGCCTAGACGGTGGGGGGACACAGTGGGGTAGCGAAAATGGAGTTCCACCCCAGAGCACCCAATTTGCACTGAAAGATGTTGAGCATCCTGCATAAGCCACAGCCACAGTGTGGTAGTAAAAATTTTGGTAGCCCTTCACTGGTTATTAATGTACTTTTAAATTGTCTTTTAATTGTTGTTTTTGTTGTAAGCCACCCAGAGCCCAAATGGAGTTGGGCGGAATATAAA
The DNA here is from genome assembly GCF_031021105.1 of Erythrolamprus reginae. NCBI lineage: Eukaryota > Metazoa > Chordata > Lepidosauria > Squamata > Dipsadidae > Erythrolamprus > Erythrolamprus reginae. Next base: position 37,109,931 of record NC_091950.1, on the reverse strand, counting down.
TTTTACAAACAAACAAACAAACAAACAAACAAACAAACATCCTCAATGAGTACGTGTAGTCTTAAACTCAGAATTTCTTTTGCTAACATGTGCTAAGTGAATTTTGCCCTGTTTTACAACCTTTCTTGCCACAGTTTTTAAGTGAATCACTGTAGCTGTTAAGTGAGTTACAGGGTTGTTAAGTGAATTGGGCTCCCCCGTTGATTTTGCTTCATCAGAAGGTAGCAAATGGTGATCACATGACCCAAGGACACACTGCCATCATCATAAATATGAGTCAGTTGCCCATCATCTGTACTTTGATCACATGACCATTGGGATGCTACAATGTCGAGACTGCCTCCTACTGCAGCGTGTCCCAACCTTGGCAACTTGAAGATATCTGGACTTCAACTCCCAGAATTCCCCAGCCAGCATTCGCTGGCTGGGGAATTCTGGGAGTTGAAGTCCAAATATCTTCAAGTTGCCAAGGTTGGGAAACACTGTCCTACTGTACAACCCCCAGCGACTGATATGGGCCCACAGGGTCCGTCTTCTCTGGGTTCCGTCAGCTAAACAATGTCAGCTGGTGGACCCGTGGGAGAGGGCCTTCTCTGTAGCTGCTCCGGCTCTTTGGAACTAGCTACCTCCCGAGATCCGGACTACCCCCACCCTATTGGCCTTTCAAAAAGCTGCAAAGACCTGGCTTTTCTCACAGACCTGGAGTTGCTGATCAGATGGTATACAGTGATCTCTTGTTTTTCGTGGGGGATGCGTTCCAAGACCACCTGTGAAAAATGAATTTCCGTGAAGTAGAGGAAAGATATTTTTTAATATATTTAACCAGTATTTGGACTTTTAAAACCCACCCTTTGCATTAAATAGTCATTCTGCAATGTTTCTCAGCTGGAACTACATGTGATATCCTACCAGTTGCTACAGTAGTACTAGAGTACAGTAGTACTGGAGAAGAATTTTATGAATTTTTAATGGATTTAAAATTTTCAATGGATTTAAAACCCTTCATGGCATCGGACCAGAATATCTCCAAGACCGCCTTCTGCTGCACGAATCCCAGCGACCGATTAGATCCCACAGAGTGGGCCTCCTCCGGGTCCCGTCAACTAAACAATGTTGGTTGGCGGGCCCCAGGGGAAGAGCCTTCTCTGTGGCGGCCCCGACTCTCTGGAACCAACTCCCCTCAGAGATTAGAACTGCCCCCACCCTCCTTGCCTTTCGTAAACTCCTCAAAACCCACCTTTGCTGTCAGGCATGGGGTAACTGAGATATCTCCCCCGGGGGCTATACAATTTATGTATGGTATGTTTGTACGTATGTCTGCTTAATAATGGGGTTTTTAAAATATTTTAAATTGTAAATTATTAGATTTGTTATGAACTGTTTTATTCTGTTGTGAGCCGCCCCGAGTCTACCGAGAGGGGCAGCATACAAATCTAATAAATAAATGAATGAATGAATGAATGAATGAATGAATTAAAAAAAATGGATTTAAGTCCCCTTTGAAAACTTGTGACGTAGGGAATCCATGAAAGATGAACCGCAAAGTAGCGATGGATTACTGTACCATCAGGATCCAACCACAAGAGACATGCATGTTTTTTTTTAAAAAAAACCCTATTTTAACTGCTTGATTGTTGGTTTTAGAAGTTTTGAACTGTTTTTAGGAGGTTTTATGTTATATTTTATTTGTATTTGGCTTCAGAAGTCCTTTGAGAGTCCTTCAGGAGTTGAACGGCATATAAGTCCAAATAAATAAATGTGTTCTAGTTTGAGTAGAACGACCGGGTAAGGAACTGAGGCGAGATGGTGATTAGAAAGGAACACCTTTATTAGAACATCTGTCAATAGAACAAAGCAGTAATCGGCACAGGCAAACCTCTATCAGGCTGTCAAAACCAGTAGCCAATAGTGGGGCTGTAATTTACTCGATGGGACCCAGAGAAGGCGAACTCTGTGGGACCTTATTGGCCGCTGGGATTCATGCGGTAGAAGGCGGTTCCGGAGGTATTCTGGTCCAATGCCATGTAGGGCTTTAAAGGTCATTACCAATACTTTGAATTGTGACCGGAAACTGATCGGCAGCCAGTGTAGGCCACGGAGTGTTGTAGAAACATGAGCGAATCTGGGAAGCCCCACGATAGCTCTCGCGGCCGCATTCTGCACGATCTGAAGTTTCCTATTACTTTTTTTGCTATGGAGTTCCATGGCATGTAGAGTTTTCCATGTTAGGATATCACGAAAATGACGTGTGTTGCCCATTCAACCTTGTCCGATAATGCCATGACTTTAATCCTAGGATTGGTAGCGGGTTGCTACCCCTGTGCATCATGGGTCAATAGGATCTGTGTGGCTGCTCCTATGACCCCTTAACTTCTGGCCAAGACTTCTTTTTCTGCTCCTGAATGTAACTGATGGGTTGAGTATATGTGAATAGGTTTTATATTTATGTCCATACCCCTTTGGTTATGGCCTTGCAAACCTCCAACATTTGGCACCCAAATGTCATCCAGAAACTTATTTGGAAAAATTTTCATATATGTTCAGTTCTAGAACTAACCAACCTCCCTCCCTCCTTTCCTCCCATCTCACAGGGTTGTTGTTGTGGTGGAAAGATGAGGATTCACCACCTTCAGTTATTCATAAAATAATAAAGGCGGGACACAAATAAAAAATCTTCTGCTGTATTTTGCATGTCATATATCCACACAAATGCTTGTTTCCAAATTCTTGACAATGAAACTTAAAGATAGAGAAAGTTTTATAATTTTGTTAGAAAATGAATTTATTTTATTTATTTATTTATTTTTGTCAATCAAGTATAGGATAGTAATTTATATAAATATAACATAGAAGGTAATGATAAAAAAAACCAATAGAACGGTAGGACAGATTAGAAATTGAAGTAAAATGAGCACAAAATAAAAAAAATTAGGAGTGATAAAGAAATGTTTTAACCCAGATGACAAAATTAGAATGCAAAGGAATGGTAATATTAGTTTTAAAGTGTATACCGTGTTTCCCCAAAAGTAAGACAGTGTCTTACTTTCTTTTTACCCCCAAAAGCCCCACTACGTCTTACTTTCGGGGTATGTCTTACATTGGAAAAAAAATGAAAGGGTTGCGTTCCCGAAGGCATCTCCCCAGAGTCCAGAAGGGCAGCCGCGGGACAGGAGCCTCGTGAGCCCTTTTCCAAGTTCAACCTCAGGGCTCCAAGCGGCGTGCACGCGTGGAGCCACAGACGCGTGTCGGGGAAGCGTGTGTCTGGAGGGGAGGAGCCGCTCTGCGCAGTTGGGCAGCCCCACCTGCCTGCCGGAAAGGAGGCGGGCGAAGGAGGGCGCAGCTCCGGCCGCTCGCCCGCCTCGGAGCTGGTCGGCCTCACTGGCCGCTTGCAGCTGACCCTCGGCAGGACTCAGTTGCTGGGACGAGCGCCTTCGCTGCAAGCCGCCGCCCGCTCGGCTCGCTTCGGACCAGCGCCGTCCTTCGCTTTGCCAAGCCTGGGAAGAGGCGGTGGCGCCGCGGCGAGGTGAAGGCGAGGGGCGCGCGGGGAGCTTGGAAGCAACGTCATCGGGCTCCCCCCCGGCAATACCCCCGTGTTTCCCCGAAAGTAAGACATATGTCTTACTTTCGGGGTACGGCTTATATTAGCCGACCCCCCTGAAACCCCCGATATGTCTTACAATCGGGGGTATCTTACTATCGGGGAAACAGGGTAGCAATAACTAAAGGATAATGGTAATAAATATTGTAAAAATACTATAAGAGATGGGAAACCAAAAGAATATAATTAGTTAGTAATATATTATCAGTTTGCCTAATAAAAAAATTCTAGAACTAAAAACACTCAAGGAAAGGTCTAGAGTAGGCGTCTCCAAACTTGGGAACTTTAAGACTTGTGGACTTCAACTCCCAGAATTCTCCAGCCAGCATAGCATAGCTGGCTGGAGAATTCTGGGAGTTGAAGTCCACAAGTCTTAAAGTTCCCAAGTTTGATGACTTCTGGTCTAGAGGGAGAGAGAGGAAGTAGGTGGAGAGAGGTAGAGTTGGGTGAAGAGAGGAAGGAAGGATGGAGAGAGGGTATGGAAGGTAGATGGGAGAGATGGAAAGAGTAGGAGGGGTGAAACAGAGAAACATGAATACTGACTGATAGCTTATTAATATGATGATGATGATGATGATGATGATGATGATTATTATTATTATTATTATTATTATTAAGTTTAAGTTTAAGTTTAAGTTTAATCAGATTTGTATGCCGCCCCTCTCTGCAGACTCGGGGCGGCTCACAGCAATAGCAATAGAATGTAAAACAAATCCAATATTTAAATTAATTTAAAAAACCCCACAAGTTAAAACCAATCATACACACTAGCGCAGTGATTTTCAACCTTTTTTGAGCCGCGGCACATGTTTTACATTTATAAAATCCTGGGGCACACCACCAACCAAAATGACACAAATAAATAAATAAATAAATAAATAAATAAATAAATACATACATACATACATACATACATACATACATACATACATACATACATAAATAACCCCCTCATATATACAATCCCATGTAACATCCCCTTATAAATACCTGTACAGTCAATCATCAATCATCCCTCCTGAAATTTATACTACTGTCTCATTTCTGGGTACTTCTCCTGTCTTTCCCCCTTTTCTCTCTCATGTTTCTAATTTCTCTCTCTTCCTCCCTTTTTCCCCTCATTCCTTCTCTCCCTCCCTTTCTCTCTCTTTCCTTTCTCTCATTCCCTTTCTCTCTATCCTTTCTATCTCTCACTTGTTCTTTCTCTCCCTCCCTTTCTGTCTCTTTCCTTTCTCTCATTCCCTTTCTCTCTATCCTTTCTATCTCTCACTTGTTCTTTCTCTCCCTCCCTTTCTGTCTCTTTCCTTTCTCTCATTCCCTCTTTGTCTCCTGGGGCTGACTGCGGCTGCCCTCCACCCCCCACCGCGGAGGGAAAGCATTTGGCATCGGCACTGCCAACCCCCCCTCCAGGAGCAGCAAAAGCCTCAGCGACGGAGCCGAAAGGGAAACGGCGCGATCCGTCACTTAGGCTTTTGCTGCTCCTGGAGGGGGGGGGGAGGATTTTCTCCTCCCCACCCCCCCCGGCAGCAAAACGTCGCTGAGGCTTTGGGCATCGGCGCCTTCCCTTCCACGAGCAGCAAAAGCCTCAGCGACGGAGCCGAAAGGCAAATGGCGTGCCCCGTCGCTGAGGGTCTTGCTGCTCGTAGAGGGGTGGCGCTGATGCTCCCTCTCGCCGCCCCCATCTCCCCACGACCGCCTGGGGCCGCTGCAGCCGGCACGCTCCCGCTCCCACCACCAGTGCCCTCCCGCCGGGCCCAAAGGACACTTGCCGCCGACGCCAGGAAACTCCAGCTGGGCGGGGCGCTGCCGGTGCCTCCGAGCTCCCACTCGCTCTCCTTTTTCCCGCCTTCCTTCTTTGGGGCCCAGCAGGAGAGCGCCAGAAACCGCGGCAACGGGCAGGAACCGGGGGACAGCTGCGAGTGGGAGCTCGGAGGCACCGGCAGCGCCCCGCCCAGCTGGAGCTTGGCGGCACACCTGACTGTGTCTCGCGGCACACTAGTGTGCCGCGGCACACTGGTTGGGAAACGCTGCACTAGCGTACCATACATAAATTTTATAAGCCTAGAGAGAAGGAACATGTCAATTCCCCCATATTATTAATATTATTATTATATATTATATATATTATTATTATTTATTAGATTTGTATGCCGCCCCTCTTCGATGACTGATAGAGATGTTGATATGAATATAAAAGAATAGAATAGAATAGAATTTTATTGGCCAAGTGTGTTTTATTGGCCAAGAGACCAGCTAGAAAGATGTAATAATATATGTCATGGATATGTTTGTATGGTACATGCATTGATATATGTATGAATATGGAGCTAATAATAATAATTTTTTTTTTTAAAAAAAATGCTTGTTCGCAAATTCTGATTTTCCCACCAATTTGGGAAGATTTTATAAATTCCTTTACATTTTGTTGTCTGGGACAATTGATTTATTTAAATGCGAAAGGCTATGCTTATCATCGGGGAAACGGAAGTTATTCTACATTTGTGATGGTGGTGAATACCTTGTTGTTCTAAATGTTTGCTTGTTTGGGAATCTCCACCCCCAAATATACGAAGGGAGTTAATCTAAGGTGCATCGGGTGGATAGTTCTAAATTTCCTCTCTCTATCTTATGCAGATCCTAATTATATTTTATGTTGGCCTTTGAAAGGTTTTAACCTTCTGGCTAAAGATAAGTAACTTGCAGAGTGCTATTCCCCTGTTTCCATAGAAGTAGTGCAGTTTCTGAGGATGCTGTTATAGCTTTATCTTTCCAGAACACCCATTCATCCTTATCTTTTAAGAAAATCCTGTTATATTTATTCTATCTTCATTTTTTTTCTTAAAGTCTGATTAACTGGTGCAATTTAAAAGAATAAAGAATGAATAAACAAATTTCATTCATGGTATAATTGGTTACAAAAAAGAACAAGGAAAAGGGAAAATTAATTCATTCATATTACAAAGAGGCGTTTATTGTAAGATTGAAATCAAATAATTTTTTCTTTTTTGTGTGTAGGTCACTCATTCTATAATATATATAAATGAAAATTGGATTAAAATTGGTTTACTTTGCGATCAGGAAAAAATATATCTGCTAAAATTTGTTTTTACCTTTTATTTCTTATATACATTTGAATTGGAATATGTATTTTTATTTTTAAGAGACATAGACTAAATTACGGAAAATACCGATACAGGAAGCAAAACTTTTTATTATGTAGAGTTACGTATAAAACATAATAAGGAAAGAAAGAGAGAGCAAGGTATCTCTCTAACCCTTTTTAAAAATTTGTATTTGTGTTTGCTTTTTGTATTTGAATTTATATTGTTTAATAAAGTAATTTTTAAAAAAAACCAAATTTCATTCCTAAAATCTTTCCACAAAGCCTTGAAGTCTAAAGCCTTTGTTTTCCTTAAATGTTCATCTGCTTCTTATTTTTTTTAATTATTTATTTTTTATTATTAATAAAAAATATTATTAAAAAAAAGACAACCATTTCTCCAGAATGGTTATAGGACAGAGGTCTTCAAACTTGGCAACTTGAAGACTTGTGGACTTCAACTCCCAGAATTCTCCAGCTGGCTGCAGGAGAGCTCTGGGAATTGAAGTCCACGGGTCTTCAAGGCGCCAAGTTTGCCGTTAAAAAAAAAATCTGCTTCTTAAATTATTGAATTCTGTTTTTTGAACATAAAAGTAAACGGCACTCATTTTACTAATTTATAGGAGTTGGAAAATATGAGGAGAAAATAAATATTTTTTGTCACGGTGTAAGAGGCAGCTTAAATCCATATTGTATAAGTAGTATAAATAAATGGTTATATTAAATATAACATCTTCTGGCAGACAGTGTCCCTGTTAATTTCAGACCAATATGAAGAGGACTGCAGGCTTTCTGCACCAGGATGGCAGATCCACTAATGGAGAATATTTCTTTCCTGCTGGTAAACACATGTGGACTCCCTTTGTCTTTGTTGCTGGTACTTGGGTAAATGGAAGACATTGATTGTTTCGCCCCCTTTTTTTTAGTTAAGCATAGTCATACTCAGCTGGAAGGAAAGGACCGCTTGGGGTCAAAACCTGTTGCAGACTTAGCTTCCATAATAATATCATCTATTTAGATGAGCCGGTTCAGCCCACACTTAGCCTATAGTTACATCAAATAATATTTGCACTGAGTGTGTAATTACCTTTGGTCCTGTTTACCCGTCTAATTAACAGTTTGACATTGCATCCCCGCTGTGTCTACATCTGTCGAATTCTTCCAGAGGCTTGGCAGGTCCCCAAGTGTTCCTCTCTCTTTCCCCCCCCCTTTCCTTTTGCATTTCAAGTTAGAGACCCAACCTGATTATCTCTAAATTAAAGGCATGCTAAACCACATGAAAAGCCAAAGGTTTGAAAGCAACCACACAGGATGTGGCCTCGGAATCATTGGGAAGATGAAACGGTGAAGCCCAGTGTCATGGCTGGGGAGATCCACCCCGTCCCTCCCCCACTCCTCCTAAACCCTGAGATAAAAATGTTTACTTAGGTGGTAGCAGATGCCCTTGTTTCTCAATTAGAAGGAAACAATACAGATAAAATAAGCAAAAAAGGGATCTCAAGGAATATGAAGAGCTACCCCATCAAATTCTCATTCTCCAGACTTAGGCCTTTCCCCAATATTTTGTGGCTATTCAGAATCAGAGGTTTAAACTCTTGGGGTTGTTGCAAGGGGTGGGTGGTGGGTGGGAAAACGGGACAGAGAAGGAATGGCAAGAATGGAAAGGTCAACCAGGTTTGTGCTTTTGGCAAAATAAGTCCTTAAGGCGATTCCAGAAACGAGGTGTGGTGAGGAATAGAATAGGAACTGCAGCGGAGTGACTGCTTTGAATGATGTTATGAGTTTACCTCCTTCCTAAATTACAGTGTTGATTCAACGCTATTTTGACACATGGTCCCACCTTCAGGATTTATGGATCCAATCCCAAATTGTACCACCACCATCACCAACACCATCACTAACACATTTATTCATTCCCTTCTATGGATTTAGAGCAGAGTGTGCCATAGCCAGCATTTCAATCCTATTAAAAATACATTTGCAAATTTGGTCTGTGTGATTTCCATCATACACTTCTTCATACTCTATCATACTCCTTATTCATTTGGTTCCATCCTGTGAACCAGTGAAATTGGTATGTAAAACAACTACCCTACATGACCTAATGTGAAAAGAATATTCTTTTATTTGTCTTTTGGATCTATAACAGAGCAAGAGCCAACTCATTCAACACAATGCATATTTCATGGGGAAAATCTATGTATGTTACCATTAGGAGTCAAAAATGACTTGATGGCAGACATCATCAATCTTACTTCAATATATCTTTAATAGTATCTCTTTCCTTTAGTTTTCAAATTAAAAATTACAGATTGAAGGAAACTTTGGGAACAGTCTAAGGCAGTGTTTCTCAGCCTTGGCAGCTTGGGATTGTGTGGATTTCAGTTAACCAGAATTTAGATGGCTGGGAAATTCTAGGAGTTGAAGTCCACACATCTTTAAGTTGCCAAGTTTGTGAAAAACTGGTCTAAGGAGTTGCACCAAGGTGGTGCAGCACAAAATCATTATAGTTTAACTGTATACTCTCAGCTACATGAACCAATAACTGACCTAATATAATGCAGTTTCCATACTTCAAAGGAAAAAACTCATTTGGGAATCCATGTTGTCATCTATGTACTTAAGCACTTCTATATTATTTGCAGTTATTTATATTACTTATTGTTCTGTCTGGGTCCCCCCAGATGCCAACACCAACCAAAAAGAGTATCCAGACACACTGGTAAAAAGCAAAGGCAGTTTATATACTGGAAAGCAAACACAGGTAACAAAACCTGTTCTTACAGACAGGAACACGATGAAGCTTCACAGAGGTTTCACGAAGGCCAGGCAATAAAACAGGATTCTCACTGGCAAAAACAACGCTGGAGATAATAAAACCCACGCCTCCCCCAAGTCTTCCAGACTTCTAGGCCACAAGCCAAGATCAGAGACTCCGAGGATCGAAGCAAGGTCACAGGACTCCCAATTGATAACTCTCCACAAGACTGTAAGGGCGGGCCTGCCTTTTCAACCCTGCTGAGGAGAACCACACCCAAACCCAGCTGTTGCCAATTCAGGGATGGAAATACCTTTCTAATTGGCCCCGTCTTTGAGCTGCTCGTCACTGCCTCATGTCTATTATAGCCTGTGCGTCTTCATCCAATGAATCCAGGCTACTAGCTGGGGAGAGCCCCCCCCCGGGGGTCTCAGGCTGCTCTCCCTCCTCCTCTTCCTGACGTTCCTCTCCCCTGTCTGCTTGGTCCTCCACCTCCTGTTCACTGTCCTCCTCCTCTGGGCATGGATCCGGCAGAGATCCAGCCGGTCCCTGAGGAGCCTCAGGCTGAATCACAACACTTATATTAAAAACAATCTTATTTGCAAAGCAATTAAAGAAACAAATAAAAAACAATATAGTGATTATCAGAAAATCTAACTAGGTGAAATTGAATTTTGAAAAGTACCCAGAGCTACACAGAGTGGTACTCTATGTATGACAAAATAAACGAAACTACTAATGATTAAGAACAGAGGCAAGAGATGGACTATAACCCTTTGACCATTGTGTCATCCAGACTGCCTCCAAATAGCTTCCAGGGGACTCTTAAAATCTCATTGGAGAGTCAAAACCATTCCTGGAAAATAAATACAGTAAATTACAAACTATCTCTAATCTCATCATATTTCAGCTTTCATATCCACCCTCTTGGTCTTCGAAAAGGACTCAAAACCTGAAAGTTTTCCATGTTCGAAGCAGTTATTGGACTAGGAAGAAGATTCCATCTTCACCCCATAGCATTCTGTTTTTCTAACTTATTTAATCTCTATTTTTTATTTTGTACCTTTGTTTTTTATGATGTTAATAGAATTGCTTTGTAGTGGGAAATATATAAATTTAATAAACAAATTAATAACTTTAGGGAAGATTTGCTTCAGTGTAGTGACACTTTTGGAAAAGTGCATTAAAAATGTGTGAGTTGGAAGAAATGCCTTCTTACAAACTTTTTTTTTTTTTTGCAAAAGTTCATAAAGAAAGATGAAAAGCAGCAACAGCAAATGATCCTGAAAATCAGAAGTGGAGTAAAATCAAAATTGATCTGTACATGAATAACAGCTGTCATGTTGTCATGAATCTATGAGTAAGCTTTTGTATTGTACATAAAGAAAAGTTGTTATTTAAAAAAGTGATTGTATGCAACTATATAAAAATTACTAGATACATTTCCATCCCGTCTTAAGTACATTTTAATATTTTTAAAATAAAGGGGCATTACTGAGATCATCACTCATTGTTTAAATTACCCAGCTGAACTGCTACAGCAGTTAAATGAATAGAAATGAGACCTATTTCTGGTTCAATAACTTCTACGAAACTGAAAAGCAGTCTGCATTTTTTTTAGGTGCCTTGAAATAATTCAAACTAAAGAAACATCCCGAGCAATATTTTTAGTCACAAAAACAAGAAGGGAGTTGTCTAGTAAAGAAAAAGGGGGGAGAGATAAATAAAAGGAGGGCAAGTCCCATACCAAAATAACCGACAGCTCCTACTGGAAGATGAAAGCAAACTTAGCTAACCTTTAATTTTCTTCCTGTTGTCCAAGGAAATCAAATACCAAGTGGGTGTAGACTCCCAGAAAAGGTGAAACCTTTTTGTTGCTGGAGCAGCTGTTGTATACCCAGGACTCTGGAAACTCTCCTTGATGAAATCTTTTGACCCGACTGCTGAATTGGGCATCAAGATAGGTAATAGCAAAAAAAGGAACATCTGCTTTTCAGAAAAGAAAATAAGAAAGCTCATCAAGTAACGCACAGGGGCAACTCAAAATGTTTGGCATTTAAAGTTCATATAGTTAAGGGTGCATGGAAGCCACAGACCTGAACCTCAGTTTTTTCCCCATGAACTTTGCAACTATGTTAATTGGAAAATAAACCAGACCACATACTTCTTGGAAAAATTTTTATCAAGGAAATGGAGAGGGGAAGGAGCAGATCAACAACTGCCACATGTGCTCTATGAGACTTTAAAATATGTCAGTATCCATGTGCAGTTGCCCTATGTAGTATTCTATTGATTTGCATCTGGTAAAATAGAATAGAATAGAATAGAATTCTTTTGGCCAAGTGTGATTGGACACACAAGGAATTTGTCTTGGTGCAGATGCTCTCAGTGTACATAAAAGAAAAAGATACATTTGTCAAGAATCATGTGGTACAACACTTAATGATTGTCATAGAGGTCAAATAAACAATGAAGAAACAATCAGTATTAATAAAAATATTAAGATACAAGCAACAAGTTACAGTCATACAGTCCTAAGTGGGAGGAAAAGGATGATAGGAACGAAGAGAAAAAACTAGTAGAAGTAGAAGAGCAGACTTAGTAAAAGGTTTGACGGTGTTGAGGGAATTATTTGTTAAGTGGAGTGATGGCGTTCGGAAAAAAACTGTTCTTGTGTCTAGTTGTCTTGGTGTGCAGTGCTCTGTAGTGACGTTTTGAGGGTAGGAGTTGAAACAGTTTATGTCCAGGATGTGAGGGATCAGTAAATATTTTCCCTGCTCTCTTTTTGACTCTTGCAGTATACAGGTCCTCAATGGAAGGCAGGTTGGCAGCAATTGTTTTTTCTGCAGTTCTGATTCTCCTCTGAAGTCTGTGTCGGTCTTGTTGGGTTGCAGAACCAAACCAGACAGTTATAGAGGTGCAGATGACGGATTCAATGACTCCTCTTCATGGTTCCTCTTCCTAGCTTCATAATGAAATGCCTCCATTGGATTGACATACCTCTAGATTGGTCCTTGGATGGAGTATAAAAGCTTTGAACTCCACATCTTGTTTTCAGTCTGATCTTGACTTACTTTTGATTCTTGGTTCCCATTTCCTAGCCTAGCCCATCCTGATTTCCCAGACTAGTCCATATACTATAGCCAAAATGTGGAATATATGAGTAGAAAGAACAAAATTTGAAAAATGCTTACTGTTTCTATATAATGCTAATACTAATACATACTAATACTAATATTAATGCTAATACTAACAACAACAACAACAACAGCGAGAGGAATCATGGGCTTTCCCAAAAATGCCCATGTCACACCAACACTCCGCAGTCTGCATTGGTTGCCGATCAGTTTCCGGTCACAATTCAAAGTGTTGGTTATGACCTATAAAGCCCTTCATGGCACCGGACCAGATTATCTCGGGGACCGCCTTCTGCCACACGAATCTCAGCGACCAATTAGGTCCCACAGAGTGGGCCTTCTCCGGGTCCCGTCAACTAAACAATGTCGTTTGGTGGGACCCAGGGGAAGAGCGTTCTCTGTGGCGGCCCCGGCCCTCTGGAACCAACTCCCTCCAGAGATCAGAATTGTCCCCACCCTCCTCGCCTTTCGTAAACTCCTTAAAACCCACCTCTGCCGTCAGGCATGGGGGAACTGAGATGTTCTTTCCCCTTGGGCCTCTACAGTTTATGCATGGCATGTCAGTATGTATGTCTGGTTTTTATAATAAGGGTTTTTAGTTGTATTATTATTGAATTGCTACATATTGTTTTTATCACTGTTGTTAGTCTACAGAGAGGGGTGGCATACAAATCAAATAAATAAATAAATAAATAAATAAAGATAGATAGATAGATAAATAAATAAATAAATAAATAACAACAACAACAACAACAACAACAACAACAACAACAACAAAGTTGGAAGGGACCTTGGAGGATAACCCCCTGCTTAGGCAAGAAACCCTACACTACTTCAGATGGTTATCCAACATCTGCTTTAAAACTTCCAGTGTTGGGGCATTCACAACTTCTGGAGGCAAGCTGTTCCACTGATTAACTGTTCTGATTGTCAGGAAATTTCTCCTTAGTTCTAAGTTACTTCTCTCCTTGTTTAGTTTCCACCCATTGCTTCTTGTTCAACCCTCAGGTGCTTTGGAGAATAGGTTGACTCCTTCTTCTTTGTGGCAACCTGAGATATTGGAACACTGCTATCATGTCACCCCTGGTCCTTCTTTTCATTAAACCTTCCTTGTACTGAAACAATCCAGATGAGTTAGTCATCAAGAGTTCAATACATTTCCCTTTTGCTTGCCTAGCAAGAGTTACAAAATCACCTGGCTGTCTGTATTATTGTGTGTTCTGTAATTCAAACTGGTAAATAAAGACATAAATTAAGTAACTGTCTAGGGAAAAACAAGCGGAAAAGAACAGAAAACCAGGCAAGCAATATTCAGGCATGTTCCAAGAAGTTTAGTCCAGTAGTTCAAGCTTTTTTGGAAAAGGGATTTGTTCCCGAGTGGATGGGACTGTTCCTCATATTCTCTTTCATTTAATCCTGTGGATATGAGTTACTGATTCTTCAATTACATTTCAATCTCTCAATCTCACTGGGATTTGGATGCCATGATTGTGGCTGCTGATGAAATAGACTTTAGTCTTAGCTCGACAGCTTCTTGCAACTGGACAAAAAAACCTTGAACATTGACACAAGCCCCTTTTTCTTTATAATCCTTTAAATGTTTAATTTTACTCTGTTGTATTTAACTGAATAACAGAGTTGGAAGGCACCATGGAGGTCTTCTAGTCCAACCCCCTGCTCAAGCAGGAAACCCTATACTATTTCAGACAGATGGTTGTCCAATCTCTTCTTAAAATCTTCCAGTGTTGGAGCACCCACCAACTTCTGGAGGCCAGTTGTCCAATTGATTAATTATTGTTACTGACGGAAAATTCCTCCTTAATTCTTTCCTTGATTAATTTCTATCCATTTCTTCATCTTCTGCCTTCATCTGCTTTAGAGAACAGGTTAACCCCCTTTTCTTTGTAATAGCAAAGAATACATATTCATTTTATTTCATTATTATTTAGGAGTATTATTAATATAACTGTGCATTTTTTTTGCAAATATCAGTTATTTCTGTTTTTATTTCATATTTTACCATGCTTCTATTCTGTGAACAAAACATAATTCTGTTTATTTATTAATTGGATTTGTATGCCACCCCTCTCCGAGGACTCGGGGCGGCTCACAGCATGTACAAAAACAAAATAATAACAATAACAATAACAATAACAATAACAACAACAACAACAACAATAATAATAATAATAATAATAATAATAATAATAATTTATTAGATTTGTATGCCGCCCCTCTCCGGAGAATATGAATCCAATTAATGATACATTAAAAAACAACCATTAAATTTAATTAAAAAGAAACTCTATCAAACCAATCATTCAACAATCATACTTAAAAACATTCATTGGACGGGGGAAGATCTAAAAACCCCAAGCTTGGCGGCAAAGATGAGTTTTTAAACTCTTTCGGAAGGCAAGGAGGGTGGGGGCAGTATGATTTTCTGGGGGGAGCTGATTGCAAGGGTTGGGGCTCCCACAGAAAAGGCTCTTCCCCAAGGTCCCACCAGCTGACATTGTTTGGTCGATGGGACCTTAAAGAGACCAACCCTGTGGGACCTCATCAGTCGCTGGGATTCATGTGGCAGAAGGCGGTCTCGGAGATAGTCGTTTGTATTTTAAATGTAATAACTATGAGGGTGATCTGAAAAGTAAGGTTACAACCAGTGAAGGGCTACCAAAAATTTTACTACCACACTGTGGGCGTGGCTTATGCAGGATGCCTTCCATTTTCTTTCAACATCTTTCTGTGCAAATTGAGTGCTCTGGGGTGGAGCTCCATTTTTGCTACCCCATTGTGTTCTCCCTATCCGGGCAGCAGCCCACCCCTGGTTACAACACACATAGCTCTCATGGGGAATGTTTGCAGCGGAAGTTGTTACTATTATTGTGTAGAGGGAAGCCAGCAAAAGAGAACAAGCAGTGTCAGTGGTCAATACACCATCGAATGGCATTGTGGTGAATAATAATTATTAATAATAATAATAATAATAATAATAATAATAATTTATTAGATTTGTATGCCTCCCCTCTCCGAAGACTCGGGGCGGCTCACAACAACGATAAAAACAATATTATGCTGGCACAAATCTAATATTAAAAAAACTAAAAACCCTATAATAATTAAAAAACAAACAGCACATACATACCAAACATAAATTATAATAAGCCTGGGGGAAAGGTGTCTCAAATCCCCCATGCCTGGCGGGTGGGGGCAATCCTGATCTCCGGGGGGAGTTGATTCCAGAGGGCCAGGGCCGCCACAGAGAAGGCTCTTCCCCTGGGGCCTGCCAGATGACATTGTTTAGTCGACGGGACCCGGAGAAGGCCAACTCTGTAGGACCTTATTGGCCGCTGGGATTCGTGCAGTAGCAGGCGGTTCTGGAGGTACTCTGGTCCAATGCCATGTAGGGCTTTAAAGGTCATGACCAACACTTTGAATTGTGACCAGAAACTGATCGGCAGCCAATGCAGGTCACGGAGTGTTGTAGATACGTGGGTGAATCTGGGAAGCCCCACGATGGCTCTCGCGGCCGCGTTCTGCACGATCTGGAGTTTCCGAACACTTTTCAAAGGTAGCCCCATGTAGAGAGCGTTGCAGTAATAGAACCTCAAGGTGAGAAGAGCATGGGTGAAGGTTAGAGATGAGCATCCTCATTCCATTTCCCTCCAAATGCGAAGTGCGGGCTGAAATGCACTACCTGGATGCTAAGGGCTGCTGTGATGGGTGCCCAAGATGCTTACTGAAGCGCACAAAATCAACAGAGTCAGTGCCACCCAATAATTTCTTGCCCGTTTCGAGATTGAAGGCCAGGCTTTTCTCAACTGTATAGTGACAGGTGATGAAATTTAGGCATCGTCATATTCCAGAGAGCAAACATCAATCAATTCAGTGGCGCCATAACCATTCTCCTTCAGCCCAAAAATTAAAAACTCAGCAATTGGCGAGAAAAATCTTGGGCACCCATCGCACACAAATCTTGGGCACAAATCGCAGCAGTGCTCATGTCCTTAGCATTCAGGTAGTGTATTGCAGTGCATACTTGGCACTTGGAGGGAAATGGAATGAGGACGCTCGTCTCTAACCTTCACCACAATGCCAGTTGATGATCTACTGACCAGTGGCTCTGCTCATTCTCTTCCGCTGGCTTCCTGCTACACGATAGTAATAACAACTTCCCCTGAGAACATTCCCGTCGAGAGCTACTTGCCTTGTAACCTTACTTTCCTGATGTTCTGTCGGGCTCTCTGGTAGACTCCTCCCAAAAATTCACAGGTACAAATTTCAGACACACGCACGTTTGAAAATTCAAAACAATGTTCTTTATAATGAAAATTCACTTAAACCAAGCCCTCTTTTGGTATAGCAAAGAGCACTCGTCTCCAAACAAACTGGTAATTTGTACAAGTCCCTTATCAGTTCTGTGATACTTAGCTTGCAGCTGTGAGGCAATTCACAGTCCTTCTTCTTTCACAAAGTGAAACACACTTTGCTCTGGTTTAGTTTCAAAGCAGGGAAAAATCAGCACACAAAAGGTCAAAGTCAGTAAAGCAGTCAGGATAATCCTCCACAATGGCCAAACCCACAGGCTGCTAGTTATAGCAGCCTCACTAATTACCACAGCCCCACCCAACCACAGGTGGCCTCATTTTCTTTGATAATAATTTCTCAGTTGTTGTTGCCTATGCATCGCTCTCCGCATGCATGGCTGTATCATTAACTCTTGTTCTGAATCCAAGGAGGAGCTAGATAATTGATCTCCTTCTGAGCTGTCTGCCACACTCTCCTCCTCCCTGTCACTCATGTCTTCTTGGTCAGATGAGCCTTCATCATCAGATTCCACCGGGGGCAAAACAGGCCTGCAGCATGTGGATGTCTCCCCCACATCCACAGTCCTTGGGGCAGGAGCTGGGCCAGAGCTAACCACAACACCTGATAACCCTCATATTATGACTTGATATGGCAAAATACTAAGGTAATGTATAGAAAGTCATGGAGGTGACTTTGTACTGAATGCTTAAATGATGAGAACAAAAACATTCCTGGAACTGTGTTTGAGAGGAGACTAAATTGGTATCTCCTTGACTCAAAGGAGTACAAAAGGAAGCAAAGGGGAAAAAAAGATTCTGTTATTGAAACCTATCTCAATAAAATATAGTTCTACTTTTCTTCTGGAGTTGGTTTTCTCATCTGATCTACTTTATAGGATGACAGTTGCTGACTGACAGTCTGATATTTATTTAGAATGCTTGTAGACTGTTCCAATTCACTGAACTAAGAGTGTAAATGTCCCTAATATATAATTGGGATTAAGAAAATCATTGCAATCAGTTTAATAACAATCGTATAATATTCTCGGGAACTGAGAATCATGAACAAAAATAATAACTGTAATAGTAAAAAAGATGCAGTTGCAACCTTTTAAATGTTGGGGGGGTGGGGGGGTGTTGTTGACAGATATCAGGTTTTCATCTATTTTCTAAAGCTAGGAAGGAAGGAGCCAATCTTTAAAGTGGTATATATATAGAGAGACCAGTTGCTTATAATATTGTCTGTTTCCAGTACGTGTGATATGTACTACATAAAGTGGGATTTTTTGATTAGTGAAAAGTGGATAGAAATAGTTTCAATAAATGAAATATGTTTATGTCCAAATCTGATTTAATACTCTTAAATTGATCTTACATGGTTGTGTACATGGTTGATGAACATTAGCTGCATAAACATTATTTCCAAAGATTAATAAAATTGACTATTTAAATAGCATATATGAGATGGAAAGTACAGGGCAAGTAAATTTATTTATTTATTTATTTATTTATTTATTCGATTTATTTATTTATTTATAAAGCCAGCCCTCATCACCTCGAGGTTCGACTACTGTAATGCTCTCTACATGGGGCTACCTTTGAAAAGTGTTCGGAAACTTCAGATCGTGCAGAATGCAGCTGCGAGAGCAGTCATGGGCTTCCCAAGGTATGCCCATGTTACACCAACACTCCGCAGTCTGCATTGGTTGCCGATCAATTTCGGTCACAATTCAAAGTGTTGGTTATGACCTATAAAGCCCTTCATGGCATCGGACCAGAATATCTCCGTGACCGCCTTCTGCCGCACGAATCCCAGCAACCGGTTAGGTCCCACAGAGTTGGCCTTCTCCGGGTCCCGTTGACTAAATAATGTCATTTGGCGGGACCCAGGAGAAGAGCCTTCTCTGTGGCGGCCCTGATCCTCTGGAACCAGTTCCCCCCAGATATCAGAGTTGCCTCCACCCTCCTTGCCTTTCACAAGCTCCTTAAAACTCACCTCTGTCGTCAGGCATGGGGGAATTGAAATTTTTTCCCCTTCCCCCTAGACTTATAGAATTTATACATGGTATGCTTGTTTGTATGATTGGTCTCTTAAATTGGGTTTTTTAAGATTATTTTTTAATATTAGATTTGTTACATTGTTTTCTTTATTGTTGCTAGCCGCCCCGAGTCTTCGGAGAGGGGCGGCATACAAATCTAATAAATAAATAAATAAATAAATATAGCAAAATTAAATAAATATTTTGGAATAATGGGGTTGAAAATGCTGGTTAAGCATTTCAAACTGTCTAGAAGATTCATTTAAATAGATAAATTCTAAATAAATCCGGATACTATATTTTAATTCATATTATTTAATTCATCAGATGCAATATGTGTGCAATCAAATGAGTTCAGTAATTTATGTCTTTAAATATCTTTTGTAGGAAAATAAAGAATGTGATAATCTCCCTGAAAAATAGGGAGATGACCAAAAATAAATTAAGGTTGAGACAATTTTTATCAGTACTGTCAAGTTATTTATGACTTATTGTGATTTTAATTTATATTAGTCTCTCATATAATCCCGAACATGTGATTTTTTTTTACTTTCTAAAAGAGATTGTTTTAGAATGTGAAGAGTTTTCAAGATAAGAATTAACAACTGTACGCAATATAGTTGGAGTAAAATTGGCAGCAGACACGCTCAATTCCTTACATTCATCAGTAAATGGGCACACATTTGTTTTTTACTCATCACCCCAAAAGAGGAAATTTATAACCAAAAATGAATTTAAAAGGACAGCAATTTATCTGTAACTTGCACATTGATGCGTATGTCTACTTGTACATATGTAATTTACCTAATTTAAATAGGTATGTGTTACATGTCACTTTTTTAGAAAGCAAAAATGAACCCACTGGTGCACTTAGTCTGATATTCAAATGCTAATTATGGGCTAGTAATTTCAAATGGTAATTTAAGGACTAGTAAGCTGTTCCTTAAAATGGTTCTTTCCTTTCGGATGGGATCTAGATTGGATAGGACTTCAGAAAATGTTTAACTTTTGAAGTCTTTGATGCCTTTAAGTGCAGAATTGTCCTTTGTAGATAAATCACCTGGCACATGAGATGTGCAGCCTGATGTTTGTTTGTTTGTTTGTCAAATATGTAGAGGATAGTAGTAATTTGTAAAAACATAAGTAAAAAATAACGATAAAAGAGGACAATAGGACAGTAGGGCAGGGATGGTAGACATAGTGGTGCACTTATGTACACCCCTTACAGGCCTCTTAGAAATGGGGAGCAGTCAACTGTAGACAATCTAAGGTTAAAGATTTTGGTTAAAGATGTTGTTTTGCACAAGTTGATATCCCCATATAACCTTCAAGGGAATTGATTGATTGATTGATTGATTTTGTCCAATACACAATGAGGGTTTTAGTGGGTATACACATAGAAAAATACATAATTCCTTAATAAAACATTCCAAGGACTTAGTGGCTGGAGAAACACAAGAGTATGGAACCTTATTGCACTATCTGTGTCCAAAGCAAAACGAATCCTGCACAATGAAGCTTGAGATCAGCAGCAAACTTTTCTACATTGTACCACCTTGCTTCTCAACAAGATTCTGCTCTCGAAAAGTTTAGTTTAGTTTAGTTTAGTTTAGTTTTATTGGATTTATATGCTGCCCCTCTCCGAAAACTCGGGGCGGCTAACAGCAATCATAAACAATATACAGTAATAATCCAATACTAAAAGCAAATTAAAAAAACCCTTAATATAAAAAACCAAACATACATACAAACATACCATACATACAATTGTAACAGCCTAGGGGGAGAAGGAATCTTAATTCCCCCATGCCTGGCGGCAGAGGTGGGTTTTAAGTAACTTGCGAAAGGCAAGGAGGGTGGGGGCAATTCTAATCTCTGGGGGGAGTTGGTTCCAGAGGGCTGGGGCTGCCACAGAGAAGGCTCTTCCCCTAGGTCCCGCCAAGCGGCATTGTTTAGTTGATGGGACCTGGAGAAGACCCACTCTGTGGGACCTAACTGGTCGCTGGGATTCGTGCGGCAGAAGACAGTCCCTGAGATAATCTGGTCCGATGCCATGAAGGGCTTTATAGGTCATAACCAACACTTTGAATTGTGACCAGAAACTGATCGTCAACCAATGCAGACTGCAGAGTGTTGGTGTGACATGGGCATATTTAGGGAAGCCCATGATTGCTCTCGCAGCTGGGGATCCACCTTGATCCATTTGAGTGGGATCCACCTTGATCCATTTGAATCTATGCAGCTGCAGGGGCTGACTCCCTTATCCCAAGTTATCCCACAGTGGCGGGCAGCATGCAAGTGGTTTTATCTCTTAAAAAGATAAAGAACCTGGCTCACGGGATCTTTAGCTCATAAAAAGAGCAGAGGGGACATCAAAGGGCCAAAGCAGCATGCTGTTCAGATGGAGCGCATTAGACAACGGCAGTCGCTGACCGATAAAGATGGTTCCCTGGGACTGAGGCCTACCTTCAAAGACTTGATTAATGGTTGCCAGGACAACAGGCTCAGAACCTGAAAGGGTGTAAGGATGGGGACCCCTCCCTCTTCCTCCACTCTTCAGGTTGCCTGTATTGGAGACCTTTCCAGTGTTTGTTGAGGGGCTCCGGACCTTCTAATGGGCCCGCAGTTGGCAATTAAAATAATGAAACACAGAGAAGACACCTGCTTTGAATGAACGCAGCAACCGGCGGAAAGTGCTGAGCACCCCTCCAGTGGAGAGCCATCGGAATGCTTAGCCCTCTCTGCTTAACAGCATCCTCATTAAAGAAGAGAAACCTCTCCATCTAATCCGTCAGTCTCCCCCTCCCTACCCCCCCTTTGCACAGGCCAACATGTGGATGTTAGCATAGCTGGACTGCTTGGCATTCCTTCCTGCCTAGTTTGGCGAACATGCTACATTTTAAAACTTGTTGGGCCCTTTTATGTTTCATTTGACCCTATGTAATTGCATTCCTGAAGGAGTAACAGGCTTGCCCGGTGATTTATGTCCTGTATTAAATGTCAGTTTTGAAAAGACACAGTTAACAGTTTGGTTTAACCTCCTGCCTTCCTAGGAAAGTTCAAAACGGAACCATCGCTTGACTCTGAAGCGTGGGGGTGGGGGTGGGGGAGATGGGGATTGTAGTGGTGGAGCAGGGAGCTTTAGAAAAGACAGTGGATGGAAGCTGTTTACAACCAGCCTCATTCCTTCAAGATACCCCATCTCTCTCTCTGTCTCTCTCTCTCTTACACACACACACACACACAAACAGAGAGCTTTTGTGTTCTTGTAGGTCTTCAATTTTTTCAAAGTGTACTGAAAGAAATTGGTACCATTACTCATTGGCATGAAATTGAGTGAATGATTGAGAAGAGATATATTTTTATACTGGATATTTTCCCCCCAAACTTTAAGCCAGATGTAGTGATGGGCGAACCGAACCCGCACAATTCAGGTCCATACTGAATTTTGCGGTGTTCGATATGCCGAACATGAACCCATTTTTTTTTTAAACTTCGGGGAAAGTTCGGGGTTGCGTTCAGCGTTCGGAGCTTTGACGTCACCGGCATGTTGCTAAGGACGCCAAGGTGATCACTTCCTGGATTCCATGTAATCCAGGAAGTGATCACCTTGGCATCCTTAGCAACCTGCCGGTATACGTGATGTCAAAGCTCCACCCCCGGAATCTCTTGGTGGGATTCCCCGTTCGGGTTGGGGTTCTGGTTTGGGTTCGGCCAAATTTTGCATAAAGTTCGTCCAAACTTGCCGAACCCGAACACCGTTGGGTTCACCCATTACTAGCCAGATGCTCTGAGGGGCAGGGCCTGGCAATGTTTCTGCTCAGAGGATCAAGCAAATAAACTGCTCTTGTAATTGTTTGGGTTGGTGTATTACTATCTTGCGATCTTTTGAATATCTTTTGATATTCCACTTCCTTCTGCTGCTTTTCTTACAATGTCATGAAACAGCAATTAGTGCAACAAAACAAAGAGAGCAAGAAAGGGGGGAAAAAAGAATAAATTTGATATTGAAATCATTCAACAGCTGAAAGTACATAACAGTGAACAGTACATAGACATTTGGAGAAGTAATCTATTCCCACTACACACCAACACAAATCTTTCAAAATTGTTTCTTGTATTTTATGTATTGTTTGCCACACAGTCATGTTTATATATTGCACACTGTTCATCTCACATTTTTGTTGTTTGTTGTTGTTGTTGTTATTATTATTATTATTATTATTTAGATTTGTATGCCGCCCTTCTCCAGAAATATGCAATTATATAAATTTGCTAAATAAATAAAAAACACAGAAAAAAAATAAAAGTATAATTGTCCTCACATTCAGCAGCTCATGAATGTGATTTGTATTACAGGTTTATTTTTGATTTTATTTTTGGAGTGTATGCAGTGCTCAGGGAAGGATAGCACCTCTGGTGTAGGAGCATGCCTTGTCCTTTTACGGCAGCTCATTTAGGGCACCTTTTAGTGCAGCTCGTTCACCTTTGGTCCCCACCTGTCCCTCAGCCCTCACCTGTGGCTCCTAGTAACTGTAGCATGTGCAGTAGCCACAGCTTCGACAGGCTGGCCAAACCAGGCTGAGTGTATCCATTGGGTCATTGACCTTCGGCGAGATAGGGACTTGTCTATCCCGAGCATGTGAAGGCAGATTCCAGTGGACTGAGCAGACGAAACCTACTAGAATAGGTCAACGGTCATGAAGGCGGTCTCTGCAAGCGATGTTGTATGCTAAGAGCACAGCAAGACATGAAAGATGCCCTGGTCAACCACTAGGAGAAGGGAAACTCTGACTGCAAACCTCCACTGCCTTGTGGCTATACCCATCATTGGAAAAGGCTTCAGGAGTAAACCTTGAAGCAAAATCTGGAGCTGGAGTCCCAGAAGCAGCTTGTGACTGTGTACACTACAGCCTCATTCTGATAACTGCTGTGAACCAATTGTATTGGCCTTTGCCATTCCATTGGCTTATTTTGTAGACGTGGAGAGGAGGGATCGGCTGCTTCATATCTTCCATACTAACCTACTTAGACTTCGTGCTCTGGAGAGGTCAGAGGAACCATGGTCTTTTGAGACCGAAGGATGCTAATGCAAATTTTTGTTTTGGGACTTTTGACTTGGGAAGGGAACATTTTAGTTTTAAGCGGTAATGTAGGGTTGGATGTAGGAAGTGAATGCAAATCCTTATTTTTTCACAAAATGCTAGATCACTTTGTACCTTTCACTGAAAAAGAAACCTTGCAAAATCAGATTGTATAATCCAACATTTTATATCTTAGACTATAGTAACCATATGCCTCTAAGAAAGATTTTAGAGAAAAGGCCCATGTTTCTTCTACCTACTCACTACATCTGATTGATCCCAAGTGGGGTTGGAAGAATAAAACAATAGGTTGTTTCAGAATAAGACCCCAGTTCTTTAGTCCAAATATAGGATTAGAAAGCCCTCTATAGCAGGAAAAGTTTCACATGGTCAAGTTTGTGCAGCCACCACTCTTAGGACTACCAAGGCAGGGAAACTAGCAGAAAATATCACTCAAGACAAATACAGCAGAGAAGTCAATTGAAAATGGCTTTCTTTTAACACATCTTCACTTCATTACAGTGATCCCCCGCGTTTCGCGATCCCGATCATTGCGAAAGGCTATATCGCGATTTTTCAACCCGGAAGTCAAAACACCATCTGCGCATGCGCGCCCTTTTTTCTATGGCCACGCATGCGTAGATGGCGCCGGGCAGATCAGCTGCTGGGCGGCTTCCCTGGGTCTTCCCCCTCTTGCTGGCAGGAGGGCGAGCGGCGGGCATCAGCGAGGAGTTTCCCCACCGCCCACGCAAACTCCTCGCTGCTGCCGCGCCCGCCGCTTGTCTTGTCCGCCCGCCGCTTGTCCCGCCGCCTGCCTGCCCGCGTGCCCACCGCTCGCCCGCCCTTCGCCCGCCCACGTCGTTCGCTCGCGCCGCTTCCCAGCTGAGTCCTGAAGCCAGAAGGCAAAGGCGAACTTCCGCGTTTGGCTTCGGGACTCAGCTGGGAAGCGGCGCTGGGGTTTCCCCACCGCCCACGCAAACTCCTCGCTGCCGCTCGCCCGCCCTTCGCCCGCCCACGCCGTTCGCTCACGCCGCTTCCCAGCTGAGTCCTGAAGCGAACTTCCGCGTTTGGCTTCAGGACTTAGCTGAAGCTTTTTACTTCCGCACCACTACTTCGCGAAAAACCGATCATTGCGAGGGGTCCTGGAACGGAACCCTCGCGATAATCGGGGGACCACTGTATTACAATTTAAGAAAAAGAAATTACAATCTCTTGAGGAGGAAAAATGTAATAAAATGAAGATGATAGTAAAACAGAGAATTATGGGATGGGGGAACAAATCAATGAAACAAATGGTACATCATTTGAAAAAAAGAAAGGAGAAATCTTGTATCCCTGCTTTAAAAGATAAGGAGGGTGTAATAAAACATAGTAATATTGAACTGGAAGAAATAATGAAAGACTTTTATGAAAATTTATATAAAGAAGAACAAATTACAATGCAAAGTATAGATATTAAGGAGAAATTAACGGAAGAAGATAGACAAATCTTAAATGCAAAAATAACAAATGATGAAATATCTGGAATAATACACATCTCTTAATGTTAAAAGAAAATGCAGAAAAAAAACTTTATGAAATAAAAACAAGTTGCATAATTTTTCTATTCTACCAAATTGGAATTAATTACAACATAATCTACTAAATGTGCTCTATATTTTATTTACTTTCACTTTGATAAATATTATAAATGTGTATCTGCAAGCATTTGATTATATACACACCATACAAACTATGCTGGCCCAGGATTATGTAGAAATTAAAATGCAATGCATCCAGACAGGTTGGGAAAAACTAGTTCATTTAATTGGAAAGGTTTTCACAGGTTCATCCCCTTTGAATCTGTTAAAAAATTTTCAGAGGGCAATCCAGAATAGGATAATGCACTAGTTCAGAAGACAGTCTACTGTATTTCTTAGCTGAAAGCTCTTATCATCAGGAAAGCTTCCAATGTTCCACCCACAATCTACTTCCTTGTAGTTGCAACTCACTGGTTCTGGTTCATAGAAACACAGAATTCCAAGCTCAGAAGGGGCTCAGAAATCTTCTAGTTTTAACCCACGGCCAGTGCAGGGTTTCTCATATCACTGCACAAATGCCTGCTATACCCTCCACAGAAGCAGAATACAAGTCTAATCTTTCTTCTGTATAGCAACTTTTATACACTGTTCAAAATAAATAAATAAAGGGAACACTTAAACAACACAATATAACTCCAAGTAAATCAAACTTCTGTGAAATCAAACTGTCCACTTAGGAAGCAACACTGATTGACAATCAATTTCACATGCTGTTGTGCACATTCAACTTTGTACAGAACAAAGTATTCAATGAGAATATTTCATTCATTCAAATCTAGGATGTGTTATTTGAGTGTTTCCTTTATTTTTTTTAGCAATATATTTTAGTTCCTCCCTTAGTCTTAGCTGTAATGTAAAAATACTCAGTTGTATCTTTAACCATTCCTCATAAAATGTCTTTTCCATTCTGCTCATAATTTTGCTGTCTTTCTTTTAAATTTGGACAATTATACATTATAATTATACAAATATTAGTTAAATGTGTTCTCTATATTGTGCCCAGTCAGATGCAATCTTTATTTTTACCAGCTAATATGGGCAAAGCTGGGGTAATGGGAATTGTAGTCCAAAACATCTAAAAAGTGGGAAAAGCTAGCTATAGTAACAAAAGCTACTGTTCCTTCTGGTTATGCTTAAAAACTCTATCAAAAAATTAGAATTGTGAAATAATGCATGCTATGCTACGTGTTATAGGTTTCATGTCATGTAGATTTCAAGTAAATAAAGAATAGAAAATTGTCATTATGAATGCTCATTAAGAAAAATCCCAGCAACCTTTACGCAACCAATTCTCAGAATTCCTTGAAGAGAGGTTCCTAAAAGATTAATAATCTGGCAGTTTCAAATGTATTAAATACATTTCCAAATGAACTGTCCTTGTACTGCAATGAAATTGCCATTTCCCGTGGCCTGGCTTTTTCCATTAAAAACAAAATAAATAAATGACGAAAGGATTTTCATCACAATGACGTGAAGTCTTGGGGCTATTTTTCTAGACATTTTCTGCCAATGACTCATAAATTGTAGTAGCTGTTGTCACTGATGCTGGGTGATTAAAAAAATAAACCCATGTTATGAGTTGACGAAGGGTGTCATAGATAGAGCCATACAGGGAAAAGGGGGGAAAGAGAAAAGATGTGTGATGTTTAAAAAGATAATAAAAAGAGAAAACCCTACGAAACTAGACTTACAATCCTGGGTCTTGAAAGCTTAGAACTACGACGCCTTAAACATGATCTAAGTATTGCCCACAAGATCATATGCTGCAATGTCCTGCCTGTCAAAGACTACTTCAGCTTCAACCAAAACAACACAAGAGCCCACAACAGATAAAAGCTTAATATTAACTACTCCAAACTTGACTGTAAAAAATACGACTTTAGTAATCAAGTTGTTGAAGTGTGGAACTCATTACCGGATTCCGTAGTGTCATCCCCTAACTCCCAACATTTTACCCTTAGACTATCCACAGTTGACCTCTCCAGATTCCTAAGAGGTCAGTAAGGGGTGTGCATAAGTGCACTAGAGTGCCTTCCGTCCCTGTCCTATTGTCTCATATATCTTCTCTTCTATTCTTTCATTGCTATATTTTACTACGAGTATATCCTCTTTAACCTTTATTGTGTATTGGACAAAATAAATAAAATAATAAAATAAAATAAAATAATAATAATAAAATAAAATAAAATAAAATAAAATAAATAAAATAAAATAAAATAAAATAAAATAAAATAAAATAAATAAAATAAAATAAAATAAAATAAAATAAAATAAAATAAATAAAATAAAATAAATAAAATAAATAAAATAAATAAAATAAATAAAATAAATAAAATAAATAAAATAAAATAATAAAATAAAATAAAATAAAATAAAATAAAATAAAATAAAATAAATAAAATAAAATAAATAATAAAATAAAATAAAATAAAATAAATAAAATAAAATAAAATAAATAATAAAATAAAATAAAATAAAATAAAATAAAATAAATAAAATAAATAAAATAAATAAAATAAATAAAATAATAAAATAAAATAAAATAAAATAAAATAAAATAATGACGGTGTTGGCGAAGGTATCCCTGGGTGCAAAGACTGGGAAAGCAAAATAAAGGTATGTTGACTAGTGAGAAGGGAACAAAACAAAAAGGAATAGGTGGACATAGGTGGACCTACGTGTCTAGGAGCCAGCCAGCCAGTGGAACTTGCCTTTCCTGCAAGAACAGGAAGGGCAAGAAACAGGGGACTGACAGTCCAGACTAAACACTAGCCTGGCCCCATTACAATCCTAGCTGGAATTTCTGAAGTTGGTTTAAGCACCGGGGAACTTAGAGTGCAATGCAGAATTGCCCCATGTCAATTGGGGCAATTCTTTAGTCAATGATGCAATACCAGCACTACTGAAGAAACCATAAAGGAGGCATATTTTAATTACCGAAGTTTTATTTGATAATTTATTATGGCTTGCTGATGCTAAAAGAGTAACGTCTTGAAGACTGAATATTACCTCTAGATCTGCCTCCAAATATCACTTGTAGAACATTTATTTTTTTAAACAACAACAACAACAACAGAGTTGGAGGGGACCCTGGAGGCCTTCTAGTCCAACCCCCTGCCTAGGCAGGAAACCCTACATTACTTCAGGCAGATGTTTATCCAACATCTTCTTAAAAACTTCCAGTGTTGGGGCATTCATCACTTCTGTAGGCAAGCTATTCCACTGGTTAATTGTTCTAACTGTCAGGAATTTTCTCCTTAGTTCCAAGTCTCATCTCTCTTTGTTTAGTTTCCACCCATTGTTTCTTGTTCTACCGTCAGGTGCTTTGGAGAATAGGTTGACTCCTTCATCTTCAACTTTGACTTTGACTATTTATTCGACTTCTATGCTGTCAACTCCCAATGGGACTCAGAGTGGCTTATAACAATATAGAAAATATAATACAATATAAAAGAAGTCAAATATTAAATTAAGATAGTAAAACCCCATTATAAAACCTACAAAATGACAGTCCACTCAACATATATGCATGCACAGCTCCCAGGCCTGCCGTCAAAGCCAGATCTTCACAGCCTTTCGGAAGGCCAGCAGGGTGGGAGCAGTATGGATGTTGTATGTGTGTGTGTGGAGTTGGTTCCATAGAGCCGGGGCAGCCATGGAGAAGGCCCTCCCCCGGGGTCCCACCAACCTGCATTGCTTAGTCGATGGGACCTGGAGAAGGCAAGCCCTGTGAGATCTTATTGGCCTCTAGGAGGTATGCAGCAGGAGACGTAAATAGTCTGGTCCTAAGCCATATTAGGCTTTATAGGTAATAGCCAACACCTTGAATCAGCAGTGGGAGAAGATCGTGATTCTTGCATGCACCCCAGAAACATCTGATTGTCAACAGCAAGAAACAAAATGCTGGATTAAGATGGAATTGACCTAATGCAGCAGGGTTGCTCTTACATCCTTACAAAAACACATGGAGCTTGCACAAGAGATGTTCCTTTGGGATTTTTTTAAAAATGGGAAGACTGATGGAGAAAAAAAAAGTAACCTTAAAAGCATTCACAAACACCCACTTTGTCTACCTTGTGACTAAATAAATCCAAGAACACTACATTTTATATATGTGTGAATTTCTCTGAAATTCTGTTCTTGGGGGAAAAAAATCTGTCCAGCATTAAGCCTAAGTGCTCTTCCATAGGCAGTACTTGCGTCAGCCTGAAACTAATGCCATTCTTGATGTTGCCACAATACTGTGGGCTTCCACTGGGTTTCACAATTTGAAGTGGTTAACTTTAGAACTTACTTGATTTAGCTGCTGCAGCAGCACTCCCCAAAAATGTAGCAAAGATAAAAGATAAGTAGAGATTAGTGATGGGTGAACCCAACGGTGTTCGGGTTCGGCAAGTTCGGACGAACTTTACGCAAAATTCAGCCGAACCCGAACCGAACCCGAACTCGAACCCGAACAGGGAATCCCTCCCATGAAGAGATTCTGGGGGCGGAGCTTTGACGTCACTGGCAGGTTGCTAAGGACGCCAAGGTGATCACTTCCTGGATTCCATGGAATCCAGGAAGTGATCACCTTGGCATCCTTAGCAACCTGCCGTTGACGTCAAAGCTCCGAACGCCGAACACAACCCCGAACTTTGCCCGAAGTTTAAAAAAAAATTGTGTTCGTGTTCGGCATACCAAACACCGCAAAATTCGGTAGGGACCCGAATTGTGCGGGTTCGGTTTGCCCATCACTAGTAGAGATAGAGGTAGAGTAGGAGAGAGAGAGAGAGAGAGAGAGAGAGAGAGAGAGAGAGAGGTTTAGATAGATACATAGATAGAGATGATAGACAAAACTGAATATGTTCTCTTTAATTTAAACAATCAACTTTGCTATCTCTGCTAATTTCATTATCTTTTGAATCCATTCTTCAATTATGGGAACTGATGAATTTTTCCATTTTTGTGCACATATGATTTTCACCCCTTTTTATTCAATGTTGCTAAACACATTCCATGTTTGGATAAATTCAATGGCAGATCAGCAGCAGCGAAGGAGCGATTAGTTTATCATCTCTCTTAGCTCAACCATCTAGATCTTTAACTCTTTAAGAAGTGTCATTTAAAGGCTTGAGAACACCCAGAAGCAAGCCTCAGGCTTCGATTACGCTTTTCTCTCCCCGTCAGCAAAACACAAAAAAAATTCCAGCTTCTATTTACGCATTTGTGACATTGGGGTAGAAGGAAGGAGATTGGTTGTTCAGCTGATAAAGCTGTAAGAATCACAGCTCACCTGCAAAAAACAAAGGTGTATTTTCAGGGACAAGGGCATGGAAATTTTCTCCTGATTATGATGCAAGATGGAGCTGTTAGTACCGAAGCTAAGCATTTAAGACTGAAAATATTTTT
Source organism: Erythrolamprus reginae (assembly GCF_031021105.1). Lineage (NCBI taxonomy): Eukaryota > Metazoa > Chordata > Lepidosauria > Squamata > Dipsadidae > Erythrolamprus > Erythrolamprus reginae. Next base: position 37,078,934 of record NC_091950.1, on the reverse strand, counting down.
ACATATACAGAGATTCAATTTCAACTGTAATAATAATCACAATAACAGAAGCGAAAGAACTGGAGAGAAAAAAATCGCAAAATATAAAGACCTACAAATAGAAGTAGAATGATTGCGGCAGAGGCAGTACCAATAGTAATAGGTGCCTTGGGTGCAATACCAAAATATCTGGAGCACCACTTGAACAACATCAGGAGAAAAAGTATTTGACCAAGATATAAGAGAACAGCTGGAAACTGAATGCCATGAAAGGGAAGGAGTTAGGACAAGAGCATAAAAAAGGATACTAGAGCAAAGAGAGAACTAAAACTTACATATAAACAATAAGATGGAAGAAGAAATTCAGATGTTATCCATTAGCATCAATGGTATGAATTCACTGGCCAACTGAAAGCAAACACTGACAAAACTTGAAAAAACAGAACATGGATATCATCTGCTCACAGGAGGTCCACATTAGGAAAAAATATGGTAGCATCTTAGAGAAACTCCATTTGGCTTTGGCACAGAAAAAGAAAAGAGGCATAGCAGTATGTATAAAAGATTGGCTACATCTGAAACAATTCTATGCTGATGGGGAACTCTATTGATAGAAATAACAGTCAGCCAAAAATGAATACACCTAGCAGTAATATAGCCTTAATATATCCTTAAAACCCACCTCTGTCGTCAGGCTTGGGGGAACTGAGACCCCCCCCTTGCCTATGTAATTTTGTGCATGATATGACTGTGTGTATGTATTTTATCTATTGGTTTTTTTTTCCTTTTTAGACTTTTTAATGTAAAACTATTATTCTAGATTTTAATTATTAGATTTGTTACCATGTATTGTTTTTATCACTGTTGTGAGCCACCCCGAGTCTACGGAGAGGGGCGGCATAAAAAGTCTAATAATAACAATAATAACAATAATAACAATAATAACAATAATAACAATAATAACAATAATAACAATAATAACAATAATAACAATAATAACAATAATAACAATAATAACAATAATAACAATAATAACAATAATAACAATAATAACAATAATAACAATAATAACAATAATAACAATAATAACAATAACAACAACAACAACAACAACAACAACAACAATAATAATAATACCATTGGAATTGACAAAATCTCCATCTGTCAATTGCAAAAGTCCGCTTTACTGGGATTGGCAAACATAATTCGCTGCTACATCACGCAGTCCTAGGTGCTTGGGAAGCACCTGACTGGTGATGAAATATGAAATCCAGCATAGTGATCTCGTTTGCTGTGTTGTACTGAATAATAATAATAATAATAATATACACCAAATACCAACCAGAAGAAATTTTATCACAAATTATGTCAGAAAATAATAGAGTTAGAACTGGACAATTTATGCCTAATAGGTGACTTCAATGCAGTGGTGGATAATAAGAGAGATTATATGAGAGATTATATGAGCGGGAAAAAATAAGAAGAAAAGAATAATATTATCAAATACATTCTCCTGAATGATTCAAGAATTAAATCTATGAGATGCATGGAGAGAACTAAATGTAAAGAAGAAATAATATACCTTCCCTGCCCCCAACCCCCATAATTCTTTATTGAGAATTGATACTGCGTGGATGAATCCAGAACTGATTTGTGATATGCACAATCTGAGGTTAGTTGGGGGAAAGACCAGAAGCAAAATATTATTTTACTGAAAGAGTAGTAGATGCTTAGAACAAATTTCTAGCAGACGTGATTGGTAAATCTACAGTAACTGAATTTAAACATGCCTGGGATAAACATATATCCATCCTAAGATAAAATACAGGAAATAGTATAAGGGCAGACTAGATGGACCACGAGGTCTTTTTCTGCCGTCAATCTTCTATGTTTCTATTTTTCTATATAGAAAAAATAGAGATTTTGCTGAACACATGGGCTGACCACAACCCCTTAAAAGTAGAATGGAAGGGACCGTATAATGAAGTGCTAAAGCAAGCAACCAAATTCATGGGTTGAGGCATTCATAACATTAATACAAAAAGGGGATACTGGCAATCAACAGATCAAAAATTATAGACCAATTTCCTTACTAAATGCTGACTATAAAATATTTGTCATGATTATAGTGGAAAGATTCAAGAAAAATTAAATGAAATAATCCATTCTGACTAAAATGGGTTTCTCCCAAAAAGACAATTAAGAAATAATACAAGAATGATTATGAATGTGTTAGAATATTATGACGCCCACCCCGAGAAACAGAGAGTGTTAATGTTTGTGGACCCACAAAAGGCGTTTGATAATTTAAGCTGTTTCTCATTACTCAACTAATTATTATGAATTTTGGAGAAAAATTTATAGGATTGATTAAAGGTAATATACTCCACTCAAATAACAAAAATAATAGTAAATGGAGAATTAACAGAGAAATGTAATATAGCCAAAGGAATTAAACAAGGATGTCCACTATCTCCCCTTCTATTTAGCTTATAATTTTATTTATTTATTTATTTATTCATTCATTCATTCATTCATTCATTCATTCATTCATTCATTCATTCATTCATTCATTTGTCCAATACACAAATATACAGGAAGAAAAATAGACATGTAGTAATATATAAAAGGGTAAAAGTGAACTTAGAGGAGAGGATATATGAAAGAAAGAGAATATATATGATGAGTGAGAGAAAGGAAAGACAATTGGACAGGGGACGAAAGGCACACCAGTGCACTTATGTACACCCCTTACAGGCCTCTTAGGAATCTGGAGAGGTCAATCGTGGAGAGTCTAAGGGAGAAATGTTGGTGGTTAGGGGTTGACACAATTGAGTCCGGTAATGAGTTCCACGCTTTGATAACTCGATTGTTGAAATCATATTTTTTACAGTCAAGTTTGGAGCGGTTCGTATTAAGTTTGAATCATTTGCGTGCTCTTGTGTTGTTGCGGTTGAAGCTGAAGTAGTCATTGACCGGTAGGACGTTGCAGCATATGATCTTGTGGGCAATATTTAAATCGTGTTTTAGGCGCCGTAGTTCTAGGCTTTCTAGGCCCAGGATTGTTAGTCTATTTTCGTAGGGTATTTTGTTTCGAGTGGAGGAGTGAAGGGCTCTTCTGGTGAAATATCTTTGGACATTTTCAAGGGTGTTGATGTCTGAGATGTGGTATGGGTTCCAGACAGATGAGCAGTAGTCTAGGATGGGTCTGGCAAAAGTTTTGTAGGCTCTTGTGAGTAGTGTGAGATTACCTGAGCAGAAGCTGCGTAGGATCAGGTTAACAACTCTAGAAGCTTTTTTGGCGATATTGTTGCAGTGGGCTTTAGCACTCATCATTAGAAATGTTGCTGTCAAAGATTAGGAAAAACAGGAAATAAAAGGATTAAGAATAAAAAATATAAAATGCAGGTGTTAGCTGATGATCTGGTCTTTATTATAGAAGATCCTCTAGAAACAGGAACTACATTAATGCAAGAAATATAGGAAATTGGCAAAGTAGCAGGATTAAAAATAAATAAAGAGAAGACAAAGATAATACCTAAAAATCTTACAAATAATATCAAATGAGAAACTTGGAAGGGAAATTAGGAATCCAGATAGTTAAGGAAGTGTAGTACATTGGAACTTGGCTAACAACAAAATGTTTTTCTATAAAAGGGGATAATTATACTAAACTATTACAACAGCTACAAAAAGATTTGGAAAATTGGGTGAAATTACAATTATCATTAATTGAAAGAATTGCAACAATAAAAAATAATATTCTACCTATAATCTTTTTTTAATTCCAAACAGTACCAATAAAATTAGGGATGTTTTTTGTAGAAATATATAAAATAATTTAAAATTTATTTGGCTAGGGAACAAAGCCCAAATAAAATTACAACTCTTACAGGATAGTAGAAGCAAGGGAGGCTTCGGATACCCAGATTGGGTACTTTATCATCAAGCGGCAGCCATAACGTGACTTAAAGATTGGATAACTCTGAAAAATAAAAGGACATTAACAGTAGAAGGCCATGATTTACAGCTTGGCTGGCATGTATTGATTTGGGAAGGGAGATACAAATCCCATACATATATCCAAGAGACATCAGGTGACAGATGCTCTGCTAGAGACTTAGGGGAGAATTAAGAGGAATTATTACACTAGAATCCCAATGTGGCTATCAACAATGGAAGCAATGATATATCCCAATGTATTAGATCTGAATAAGGTGGTGAGGTATAAAGAGCTATTGGATCGGCACGGGCAACTTGAATTTAACAAGACCTAAAAGCACAAGGAATAGAAATAGATTGGTGGCCATATTTACAAATTCAGACAAGGTATAAAAAAGATTTAGAACAACACGACTTCCCAAAAGAACAACATGAATTGGATAAAATATTCGAGATGTAATCACAAACAAACTCTGGAAAGAGTGCAGAGAAGAGCATGATTAGGGGACTGGAGGCTAAAACATGAAGAACGTTTGCAGGAACTGGGCATGGCTAGTTTAATGAAAAGAAGGACCAGGGGAAACATGATAGCAGTGTTCCAATATCTCAGGGGTTGCCACAAAGAAGAAGGAGTCAACCTATTTTCCAAGGAACCTGAGGATAGAACAAGAAGCAATGGGTGGAACCTAAAGAAGGAGAGAAGCAACTTAGAACTAAGGAGAAACTTTCTGACAGAACAATTAATCAGTGGAACAGCTTGCCTCCAGAAGTTGTGAATGCTCCAACACCGGAAGTTTTTAAGAAGATGTTGGCTAACCATCTGTCTGAAGTAGTGTAGGGTTTCCTGCCTAAGCAGGGGGTTGGACTAGAAGACCTCCAAGGTCCCTTCCAACTGTGTTGTTATAAAGTATAATCATCTACTTGAACATAGTCAGTAAACAGACTACATAATAATAATAATAATAATAATAATAATAATAATAATAATAATAATAATAAAAACCATAGAGTTGGGCAGGAGACCCTATACTTCTTGTTGATTATCACAACATATTTTTTCTTTTCTAAGTGACTTTTGGTGAAAGATGGAAGATAGCTAAAAAATGAATCATTTTTGATATCTTTCCTAGCTATGGAATGAAGGCTGGCAGCAGGAAGATGAAGACAAAAAGCATTGGTCCCATTCTAAAATAAGTCTAGACATTCCTCAATTGCTCAGAATATAGACTGAATCCAGTTGGACAAAATATGGGTTACTTATTCAAGTTTATCAGCAAGGAAAGTTTATGAATATACATATATATCCACAATATGCCCAAGGAGCTGCTGATACAGTTCTACAGAGGAATCATTGAGTCTGTCATCTACACCTCTATAACTGTCTGGTTTGGTGCTGCAACCCAACAGGACCGACACAGACTTCAGAGGATAATCAGAACTGCAGAAAAAGCAATTGCTGCCAACCTGCCTTCCATTGAGGACCTGTATACTGCACGAGTCAAAAAGAGGGCGGGAAAAATATTTACTGACCCCTCACATCCTGGACACAAATTGTTTCAACTCCTACCCTCAAAACGTCGCTACAGAGCACTGCACACCAAGACAACTAGACACAAGAACAGTTTTTTTCCTAACGCCATCACTCTACTAAACAAATAATTCCCTCAACACTGTCAGACTTTCTACTAAATCTGCACTTCTATTCTATTAGTTTTTCTCATCATTCCTTTCACCCATTTCCTCCCATGTTGACTGTATGACTGTAACTTGTTGCTTATATCCTAAGATTTTTATTAATATTGCTTCTCCATTGCTTATTTGACCGCTATGACAATCATTAAGTGTCGTACCACATGATTCTTGACAAATGTATATTTTATTTTATGTACGCTGAGAGCATATGCACCAAGACAAATTCCTTGTGTGTCCAATCACACTTGGCCAATAAAAATTCTATTCTATTCTATTCTATTCTATTCTATTCTATATCGTCATGGCAGTAACCCCATTCTTCTTAGAATTGTTGGGTGAGGCAACCATGTGGCTGGGAATTTTGGAAACTCTTGCCCTAAACATCTGTTTGACACTAGATGGGGAAAAATGATATTTTTAATTATTTATTCTGCTTTGGCCAGTCAACGAAGCAGTGGAAGTGATGTGCCGGTGCCTGGAGGCTGTTGGGGCCTGGATGGGTGTCAACAAACTCAAACTCAACCCAGACAAGACGGAGTGGCTGTGGGTTTTGCCTCCCAAGGACAATTCTATCTGTCCGTCCATTACCCTGGGGGGGGGAATTATTGACCCCCTCAGAGAGGGTCCGCAACTTGGGCGTCCTCCTCGATCCACAGCTCACATTAGAAAAACACCTTTCAGCTGTGGCGAGGGGGGGCGTTTGCCCAGGTTCGCCTGGTGCGCCAGTTGCGGCCCTATTTGGACCGGGAGTCATTGCTCACAGTCACTCATGCCCTCATCACCTCGAGGCTCGACTACTGTAACGCTCTCTACATGGGGCTACCTTTGAAAAGTGTTCGGAAACTTCAGATCGTGCAGAATGCAGCTGCGAGAGCAATTATGGGCTTCTCTAAGTATGCCCATGTTACATCAACACTCCGCAGTCTGCATTGGCTGCCGATCAGTTTCCGGTCACAATTCAAAGTGTTGGTTATGACCTATAAAGCCCTTCATGGCACCGGACCAGAATATCTTGGGGACCACCTCCTGCCGCACGAATCCCAGCGACCGGTTAGGTCCCACAGAGTTGGCCTTCTCCGGGTCCCGTCGACTAAACAATGTCGTCTGGCGGGACCCAGGGGAAGACCCTTCTCTGTGGGGGCCCCGACCCTCTGGAACCAGCTCCCCCCTGAGATTAGGATTGCCCCCACCCTCCCTGCCTTTCGTAAACTCCTTAAGACCCACCTTTGCCGTCAGGCATGGGGGAACTAAAACATCTCCCCCTTGCCCATGTTGTTTTGTTGATTGATTGACTGTGTGCCTGTTTTTTATATATACTGTTTTTTATGAGATTATTAATTTAAATTGGAACTGGATGGGTGGGCATTGGATTTGGTATTGTGTACTGTACTGTTTTTTATTATTGTTGTGAGCCGCCCCGAGTTTGCGGAGAGGGGCGGCATATAAATCCAATAAACCTAAACCTAAACCTTGGCTGGATCCTGTCCTTAAGTCCCCATTTCCCGCTCTTTTAAAAAACATGAACGTGTAACCACAGGCATGGTGATGGATTAGCTGCCCAGCCCAGACAGCGGACTTTTAACCCTGAGCCTTTTCCCTCTCTAACAGGCTCACAAGACACAATTAGAGACGTAGACAGATGTCAGCTCTTTGAGTGCTGTGTGGCCTGGCTCATCTGAAGTGGGAAGCCTGGAAGTGGGAAGAGAAATGCAAGGTTTAAATGACAGGCTTCTGAAGCAACAGAGTCCTCCGAACTGCCAACAGCATTGTGAGCTTCCTTAAGCAAAAAAAAAAGGAAAAAAAAAAAAAGGGGTCGATGAGTGGGTGGGAGGCATGACTCAATGTATTTTATTATTCATTCATTCGTTCGTTCGTTCGTTCGTTCGTTCGTTCGTTCGTTCATTTATTTATTTATTTATTTATTTATTTATTTATTTAGTCCAATACACAATGAGGGTTTTAGTGGGTATATATCAATATACACATAGTAAAATACATGATGAAGGTTGTAGAGAAGATACTCATAGTAAAATATATCTAAGAAATAATAGAAAAGAAGGTATAGTAATAGAACATATCAATGAAAGAATAGAAGAAGAGATATAGGAATAGAAGAAAGGTATAAGAGATATAGGAGAGCAATAGGACAGGGGACGGAAGGCACTCTAGTGCACTTGTACTCACCCCTTACTGACCTCTTAGGAATCTGGATAGGTCAACCGTAGATAATCTAAGGGTAAAGTGTTGGGGGTTTGGGGATGATACTATGGAGTCTGGTAATGAGTTCCATGCTTTGACAACTCGGTTACTGAAGTCATATTTTTTACAGTCAAGTTTGGAGCAGTTAATATTAAGTTTAAATCTGTTGTGTGCTCTTGTGTTGTTGTGGTTGAAGCTGAAGTAGTCGCCGACAGGCAGGACGTTGCAGCATATGATCTTGTGGGCAATACTTAGATCTTGTTTAAGGCGTCTTAGTTCTAAACTTTCTAGGCCCAGGATTGAAAGTCTAGTCTCGTAGGGTATTCTATTTCGAGTGGAGGAGTGAAGGGCTCTTCTGGTGAAGTATCTTTGGACATTTTCAAGGGTGTTAATGTCTGATATGCGATGTGGGTTCCAAACAGATGAGCTGTATTCGAGGATGGGTGTGGCAAAAGTTTTGTAAGCTCTGGTAAGTAGTGTGAGATTGCCAGAGCAGAACTATGTAGGATTAGGATTACAATTCTTGAAGCCTTCTTGGCTATATTGTTGCAGTGGAATTTGCATATCTGAATTTGCCAGATGCTTTCCCGAGGGACGCTGGGGCACAACATCCTAGGAGGTCCCAAGCATCATTGGAATGAATGGCAGGCAGTTCCTTCTAATGGGATGAGTTTGGAAAGCAATTCCCAAGCAGGCGGCAGTGCCCATGGAGAAAAATGTGGTGTCTCCCTGCCAGCTGCTATTTCAGAAGCACGGCCTGGGCATTTCATCTTCCAGAACCAGCTATTATCTCTTCGAAAGGGTGGACAAGAGGATTTAAATGAATATTGAAGCGGAAATTTATACAGCTCTATAAACCTCAAAAAACAAGAGGGGAAAAATCCAAGGAAACTGCCCAACTAATATCCAAACTCGACTGCAGAAAATACTTCAGCATTAGAGAGATCAATGCCTGGAATGCACTACTTGACTCTGTGGTTTCTTCCCCAGACCCCAAAATCTTTAACCTTAGATTGTCTATAGTCGACCTCTCCCCATTTTTAAGAGGTCTGTAAGGGGTTGCATTAGCGCATCATTGTGCCTGCTATCTCTGTCCTATTGTTCTCTTTTATTTTTACCTTTTTTCTTACGTTATGTTTTTACAAATTACTACTATACTATACATGTTTGACAAATAAATAAAATAAAAATAATAGATAGATAGATAGATAGATAGATAGATAGATAGATAGATAGATAGATAGATAGATAGATAAATATGACTGGGGAAGTTTATCAGGGGAATCAAACTGGAGATTTTTATACTTCATCTCTACAAGTGTGGGAAAGGGCCTTTCTCTCTAACTGGTTGTTACTGGTAACATTTTTTTTCTAAGTTAAGATTAATATGTTTTCTTATGCCACTTTGTTGCAGTTACTGCTGATGAATTTTATGCAGCTTTTTAATATTTATTCCAGTTTCTTCGCTGTTTTAGAATCAGTTTGCAGATGAAAAATGTACAGCAAACTCTTATGAATAAATGAAGAATACATAGAAGGTTAGAGTTTGTATCCGGATAAACTACAGCCCTATTGTGTAAGCAAAGAAAGCAATACAATTGGAAGCCATTTCTCCAACCTGATTAAAAAAGCTTAAAAGTAGATTGTTGTTGTGGAGACTGAAGTCCAGTATAGGCTGAAATCCACAGCCTGGAAAGCACTATCAGACACTGGTTTCTTCCCTAAACCCCCAAAACCTTAACCTTAGATTGTCTACAGTCGACCTCACCCCATTCCTAAGAGGTCTTTAAAGGGTGTGCATAATAATAATTAATAATAGTAATAATTTATTAGATTTGTATGCTGCCCCTCTCCGAAGACTCGGGGTGGCATAAGCACACCAGCGTGCCTACCACCCCTGTCCTAATGTTCCCTTTCATTCATATCCATTTCATATATTCATAGCTACGTTTATACTTATCTCTGTTATTTAATACATGCTTAAATGTACTATTAATAAATAAATAAAGGTGAAGAAAGAACAGGATTTACTCCTACTGTTTTATTCGAAACTTTTTGCACTAATTGTTCCCTTCCTAGAGAAAAGAAAATGGCTGTACAACACAGGGAAATTATATTTTGTGCGGTTCAATCTGGACATCACATCATATTCCATTTGTTTAGGCAAATGGTAGAGAGTACTGACCCAACAATGACCCATGTAAATTTATCTTGCTTGATAACTTTTTGATTGATTGATTGATTATTTATTTGAGTTGAAAGGGACCTTGCAGGTCATCAGGTGCAACCCCCTGCTCAGGCAGGAAATACTACACCTACCTAGCCAAATGGCAGTCCAATCTCCTCTTGAAAATGTTGAGAGTTGGGGCATTCACAACCTCCGATGGCAGGCCGTTCCACTGGTTGATTGCTCTTACTGTCAGGAAGTTCTTCCTTATTAGATTGAATCTCTCCTTAGTCAGCTTCCATCCGTTGTTCCTCGTCTGGCCCACTGGCGCCTTGGAAAAGAGTGTGACCCCCTCCTCTCTGTGGCAACCCCTCAAGCACCTGTATACTGTTATCATGTCCCCCCTGGCCCTTCTTTTCAGTAGACTATTCATGCCCAGCTCCAGCAACCTCTCTTTGTATGTCTTCCTTCGTATTATCATTTTGGTTGCTCCTTTCTGTATCTTTTCCAGAGTTTCTATGTCTCTTTTGAAGTGTGGTGACCAGAACTGAATGCAATACACCAGGTGAGGTCTGACTAGGGCATTATAGAGTGGTATTAATACCGCCCTAGTCTTGGAGTGTATGCCCCTGTTGATGCATCTTAGATTATGTGTTATCAGGACTTAGTCACCACATAGATTTTCTCCATAATGATCTGTCCTGGTCTGATCTTTCAGAGTGCCTTCATTGTCACTGAAACTGAGTCCATCCACTTTGCTGTTTGTCATCCTTTTGTCTTTCATTCCACTTTTCCCAGAGTAGGATTATTTGAGCCTTGTCATTTCTGCGTTGTGTGAGAAACCTGGATTGGTTTGTTTGTTGATCCATTATTACCGTGGCGTTCTACGGTATTTCCATCCTCAACACCAAACTTAAAAAGCATCAATACAGTGTTCCCTCGATTTTCGCCGGTTCGAACTTCGCGAAAAGTCTATACCACGGTTTTTCAAAAATATGAATTAAAAAAATACTTTGCTGTTTTTCCCCCTATACCACAGTTTTTCCTGCCCAATGACGTCATATGTTATCGCCAAACTTTCATCCGCCTTTAATAAATATTTTTTTAATAAACTTTAATAAATAAACAGGGTGAGTAATAATCTAAATGGTTGCTAAGGGAATGGGAAATTGTAATTTAGGGGTTTAAAGTGTTAAGGGAAGGCTTGTGATACTGTCCATAGCCAAAAATAGTGTATTTACTTCCGCATCTCTACTTCGCGGAAATTCGACTTTCACGGGTGGTCTCGGAACGCATCCCCCGCGAAAGTCGAAGGAACACTGTACTCATCCAACTTTCATTTCTGTAAACTATCACAGGGAACAGCATTACTTGCTCTGTTCTGATCTTTGTACAATAGGAATAGACAAGTCATAGTATCTGAATATCTTTTCCAAGGCCTTCACGGCTCCTTTATCAAGTGTTATTCTGCAGCATTTGTTTTGATGGCTTGGTTTTTTTTTACCATTGAAGGTTATTTGTTTGTTTGTTTGTTTATTTATTTATTATATTTCTATTCCACCCTTCTCGAGACAACTCAGACGATAATCCTAAATGGCAAAAGCTATCTACCACTTCAGTATCTCCATTATTAATTCTAAGACTGGCTGCTAGTTAAAGAATGTAGGGTAAAATGGGCCAATTATTTTGGGTTATAATATTCAAAGGGATCAATGGGAGAGAATGTGATTAAAAAGCTTGGAATTCACATGGCCTTACAATTTAAAACATTTTTAAAAAAATGATGTACTGTTGGCATGTGACACCAGATAAATTGTCTAAAAAGTATAAAAGTTATTAGAATCATTGTTGTAAATGTGAAAAAAGCAGGAAGGGATGTTTCATCATGTATGGTATATTTGTGAAAAAGATAAAGTGTACTGGATATATAGTGTACATATGGTGTTGCAGAGAGTTTTAAAAGTTAATGTTCAGATGAAACTATTTTTTCCCCTGTTAGGACTTTTGGATGCTGAACTAGAAAAGGCTCATGGATGGTTGGTTTTATATATGGTAATTGCAGCAAGATTATTATAGACACAAAGGTGGAAGATCTTTGATCTTTTTCCTCCACTCCTCTGCTGGCAACAGAATACCCTATGCCACCAGACTTGAAATCCTAGGTTTAGAAAACGTAGAACTAAATTGCCTTCAACATGACCTAAGTCAGTTGTTATTCTATTCTATTCTATTCTACTCTACTCTACTCTACCCTACCCTACCCTACCCTACCCTACCCTACTCTACTCTATTCTATTCTCTCTCCAGCTATATTATATAAAGCTCTATGGTAGGGAAAAAACCCATAAGTGAGGTTAATTTTCAAACCTCCGTTGATATTCCAGCATCTGTCAGGTTCCACGGAATATAAGGTCCAATCACTGCTCCTATTCTCAAATTTTCATAATTAGAGGTGGGATGAAAAAGTGAGAAAGATTCTAACCCAGAGGTCTTCAAAATTAGCAACTTGAAGACTTGTGGACTTCAACCCCCAGAATTCTCCAGCCAGTACAGCTGAGCCGGCTGGAGAATTCTGGGAGTTGAAGTCCACAAGTCTTCAAGTTGCCAAGTTTGGGGAGCCCTGCTCTAACCAACTACTTGAAATCACGGAAAGCTACCACAAGTGACCAGGAGATGGCAGGCCATAGCAGAATCAAGACTCAAGGTGTCAGATGTATTTATTTAAATATTTATTTCTAAGATAAGCGTTCTTAGGATAATGCTAAAACAAACATCTTAATGAGGTAGTTGAAAATACTATAGAGGGAAGACAATGGAGCAGCACAAATGTAAAATATCCTGAGTTTTTCAGGGGACTCAAGTAACAAAATAAATGCCATGCCAAATTTTTGAGTTTCATTTACAAAATGAAAAGTCAATCTATTACTGAAATGTCAGTTGCAAATAACCAACCCACCATGCTCCAATATGTAAAGAAACTTGAAATAGAGTACAGAAATACATGGGGAAATTACTTCTTCAAGAGTCTTAGGTGTGACACTGGCTGTTCTCAGACGTTAGACAGTTCTGGTCAATACTTGAATGGAAGTTCATCAGAATATCCTCAAAGGAAGAGTGTGTGTGTCTACATATGTGTGTGTGTGTGTCTATATATATATATATGCAACATATTTCTGCTGATAAGTGAAAAGGAAGGGAGACTAGTATAGATCTATTTCAAACTTATTATGCTCTCATCAGCTAGCCATACTCTTATCAGAATTTGAACCTGCAGTCTCATCTCCCTCCCTCCCTCCATCCATCCCTCCATCCCTCCCTCCCTCCCTCCATCATCTATCTATCTATCTATCTATCTATCTATCTATCTATCTATCTATCATCTATCTATCTATCTATCTATCTATCTATCTATCCATCCATCCATCCATCCATCCATCCATCCATCCTATCTATCTATCTATCTATCTATCTATCTATCTATCTATCATCTATCTATCTATCTATCTATCTATCTATCTATCTATCTATCTATCTATCTATCTACCTACCTACCTACCTACCTACCTATTTATCTATCTATCTATCTATCTATCTATCTATCTATCTATCTATCTATCTATCTATCTATCTATCTATCTATCTATCTATCTATCTATCTCTCTCTATATATTCTGTCGAATCACCCTGGCATATTTGGGTAAACATGGTTAAAAGCTCCTGCCTTATAGGCAAACTGCCAAGGTTCAAACCCCTGTAAGGATATGGATAGCTGATGAGAGCTAAGTAGCTCAAAATAGATCTCCCTTCATTTTCATTATCAGCAAAAATATGTTACACACACAAATACACACATACACACTTTCCAATATACCTCTCTCTCTCACTCTCTGAAGGTGGATGTGTGTGTGTGTAACATATTTTTGTTGATAATATTTTTTGCTGTAACATATTTTTGCTGACACACACATATATCTATATACTGGAAGAAAGCAATGCAAGTATTTCTATAATACATAGGTACACTCATACCTATGGGAGCTGTTGAGGGTTCTTTAATTTCATGCCAAAACAATTACACACAAAGATAGATTTCCCTCCATGCCATCATTCTGTCAGATATCTAATTCTCACCATTTTACCTTAAGCCTAAAGATATTCACCCATGTAGTAGGGCTGTATCGCTATTATCCTTCTCATCTTCTAACATTTTCCATCTTTATCACCTTTTCATCTTTCTTACTATGTTCTCCTGTTACTATCTTATGATTTATCACTTGTTGTTTGGATCTATGATTTATGACTATATCTTATGATTTATGACCTTTGACTTGCTACCTCCACAGGTGCAGAAGCAAGCACATACGAGCCGCAGGGGCGAGCGCAATTTAGCATTCCGGCTAGTAGCCCACCGCTGCATATAAGTCTTGAATAATATAATGGTAATATTTAGATTACCATATCATAGCTATATAGGACTCTATTTTTCAGCAAGTTTTCCAAAATGTGAATTCTACCAGAAATGAAATAAGACTCTTCCACCGAGGAAGATATTCAAGCAAACTTCCTTGATTTTTCTTAAACTTATTAATGATGAGAAAGTTCAGGGTTTTGCTGCTTGTTTCTGAAAATTTATTTTAATGAGCTTTAGTGACTTTTTAACTGTGTTTCATGTTTTTAGTTCATTTTCCTTTGTAATTGTTAAGCATGGTTTAAGCATCTTATATTGTAAAACAACACGACATATAGAAATAATATGAAATAAGTAGCACTTAATAATAATTCTCTGACCCTAATTAAATGCATTTATTTCTATAAACTATATCCTGATCATCTAAGCAGTTCCATTCCTTTTTCTTTCTTTCTAGTTCCCATGGGAGTTAAGTGCGAGGGTTATCCAGAAAGTAAGGTTACAAGACACGTAGCTCTCACGGGGAATGTTTGCGGGGGAAGTTGGTATTACTATTGTGTAGTAGGAAGCCAGCGGAAATGAATGAGCAGTGCTAGTGGTTAGTAGATCATCGACTGGCATTGTTGTGAATGAGATGAGTGTCCTCATTCTGTTTCCCTGTAAGTGCGAAGTGTGCGCTATAATATGCTACCTGAATGCTAAGGGCATGAATGCTGCTGCGATTCATTGCAAAATTGTTTCAGTTTATGGAGATAATAATAATAATAATAATAATAATAATAATAATAATAATAATAATAATAACAATAATGTTTGTTTAAAAGAAATAAAGGGAAAAATCACTGATTGGTTAAGACACGGCTGGGTTTAGATGGCCGCCAAAAATAAACAGTTGTCAGAAAAAGTTCCCGCGTTAAGAGAAGGTATAAATAGGACAATGGATTAGCCATTGCCCTTGTTAGGAGTTGATTGTTAGCGAGAGCTGTTCTACACTATGTCTTCTGAAATAGAAACATAGAAACATAGAAACATAGAAGTCTGACGGCAGAAAAATACCTCCTGGTCCATCTAGTCTGCCCTTATACTATTTTCTGTATTTTATCTTAGGATGGATATATGTTTATCCCAGGCATGTTTAAATTCAGTTACTGTGGATTTATCTACCACGTCTGCTGGAAGTTTGTTCCAAGGATCTACTACTCTTTCAGTAAAATAATATTTTCTCATGTTGCTTTTGATCTTTCCCCCAACTAACTTCAGATTGTGTCCCCTTGTTCTTGTGTTCACTTTCCTATTAAAAACACTTCCCTCCTGGACCTTATTTAACCCTTTAATATATTTAAATGTTTTGATCATGTCCCCCCTTTTCCTTCTGTCCTCCAGACTATACAGATTGAGTTCATTAAGTCTTTCCTGATACGTTTTATGCTTAAGACCTTCCACCATTCTTGTAGCCCGTCTTTGGACACGTTCAATTTTGTCAATATCTTTTTGTAGGTGAGGTCTCCAGAACTGAACACAGTATTCCAAATGTGGTCTCACCAGCATTCTATATAGCGGGATCATAATCTCCCTCTTCCTGCTTGTTATACCTCTAGCTATGCAGCCAAGCATCCTACTTGCTTTCCCTACTGCCTGACTGCACTGTTCACCCATTTTGAGATTGTCAGAAATCACTACCCCTAAATCCTTTTCTTCTGAAGTATTTGCTAACACAGAACTGCCAATACAATACTCAGATTGAGGATTCCTTTTCCCCAAGTGCATTATTTTACATTTGGAAACATTAAACTGCAGTTTCCATTGCTTTGACCATTTATCTAATAAAGCTAAATCATTTACCATATTACAGACGCCTCCAGGAATACCAACCCTATTGCACACTTTAGAGTCATCGGCAAATAGGCAAACCTTCCCTACCAAACCTTCCCCTATGTCACTCACAAACATATTAAAAAGAATAGGACCCAGAACAGACCTTTGTGGCACACCGTTTGTAACCTGACTCTGCTCAGAATACTCGCCGTTAACAATAACTCTCTGATGTCTACGCTTCAGCCAGCTGCAAATCCATTGAACTATCCAGGGATTAAGTCCAATCTTCACTAATTTATCTATCAGCTCTTTATGCGGAACCATATCAAAGGCTTTGCTGAAGTCCAGGTAGGCAATATCCACGGCACCACCTTCATCCAACACCTTTGTGACATAGTCAAAGAAATCAATGAGATTAGTCTGACATGATTTGCCTTCAGTAAAGCCATGCTGATTTGGGTCCAATAAGTTATTGTTTTTTAGGTGCTGATTTATCCTCTTTTTGAGTAGAGTCTCCATCATTTTAAGTACCACTGATGTCAAGCTAACTGGCCTGTAGTTACCAGCTTCTTCTCTACTGCCCTTCTTGTGGATAGGCACAACACTGGCCATTCTCCAATCCTCAGGAACTTCTCCTGTTAACAAGGATTGGTTAAACAAATCAGTCAGGGGGATAGCAATGACAGATCTGAGTTCTTTAAGAACTCTGGGGTGGATGCCATCTGGACCCATTGCCTTATTTATCTTTAATTGTTCAAGTTCTTCTAAGACATCGGCTTCTAAGATCACTGGAGCTGAATCCGTACAGCTGGAAGCAATGCTATATCCCTCTATAGTATTATTTTGTAAGGTGTCTTTTGAGAAAACTGAATAGAAGTAGCTATTGAAATGGTCAGCGATCTCCTTATTCCCATTAATGCATGTATTATTCCCGGTACTAAGCTTTGTGATGCCACAGTTTTTCTTCTTCTTATCACTAATATATCTGAAGAAGGTTTTATCCCCCTTCTTTACAGATTTGGCAATTTCTTCCTCTTTTGAGGCTTTAGCAGTATATATTATCTGTTTTGCCTCCTTCTGTCTCATTTTATACACCTCCCTATCAGCTATACTTCCAGACTCTTTATACCTCCTATATGCAGCCTTTTTTTCATTGACTATAGCCCTTACATCATTGCTAAACCATAGCGGTTTCTTCTTCCTTTTACCTTTAGTTATTTGTCTTACATACAGTCCAGTGGCTTTTGAGATGGCCTTTTTTAATACAGTCCACTGGGTGCTCGCTCCTGCCATTTTATCCCTCCCCTTTAATTCATTATCTAAATATTCCCCATTGCATTAAAATTTGTTTTTCTGAAATCCAATACTTTGGTTGCATTATAGGATTGCTCACAATGAGTTTTTACATCAAACCACAAACATAGATGGTCACTGCAACCTAAATTTTCTCCCACCTTGACCTCTGAAACACAATTCCCATTCGTAAAAACTAAATCTAGAATATTCTCCCCTCTAGTTGGTGTCTTAACCAGCTGTGCCAGAGCTGCTCCTGTAAAGGCCTCTACTATATTCTTACTTTTGCATGTAAGGGCACTGGGGATATTCCAGTCAACATCAGGCATGTTGAAATCACCCATAACCACAATATCTCCCTTTAGTGCCATTTGGGTAATTTCATCCACCATCTTGTTGTCATATTCCTCAGATTGCCCTGGAGGCCTATAGATCACCCCAATTCTAATGACAGAACCTTCTTTATTTTGCATGCAAATCCAGAGAGTCTCCAGATCTTGACATGTATTTTGAATTAGTGTTGTTTTTAGACTTTCTTTAACATAAATGGCTACTCCACCTCCCCTTCTCTCTATTCTATCCTTCCTATACAGTGTATATCCTGGTATGGATATTTCCCATTCATTAGAATCCTTAAACCATGTCTCAGTTATGGCAACCAGATCCAAATTATCTCTAGATATTATGGCCATTAACTCACAGAGCTTGTTGCTTAAGCTTCGAGCATTCGTGCACATTACCCGAACAACGTTATTTTCATTATTAGTTTGCCCCTTATCATCCACAACTACATCTATTTTATTTGCAGCTCCCTTTTCATAAGCTTTCAAAAACTGATTTATCCTCATTGGTCGGGGACAGAAATCACCCACATCAGTTACATCTCTGTCCCCTTTACCTAGTTCTGAATTCCTCACCGAGCACCTGGGTACCTCTGTATGATGGATGCAAACCATCCCTCTTAAACAACTCCCTATTAGACCACCTACTGACATCATGACTTACATAGCCAAAACCTTCAGCTTTACACCACTGCCTTAACCATACATTAAACTCTCTGATACACATTGTTTTATCCTCTTGGCCACAAACCGGTAACACCTCTGAGAAAGCAGAAAATAAACTTGTTAATACTGAAGCAGTCTCCGGTGCACTGATTTAACAGTGGCGACGAGGATGTCGAACTCCCGCTGAACAACCATGAGCTCGGTCATGGCTCAACCGCCAATAAACGGTTGTCAGAAAAAGTTCCCGCGTTAAGAGAAGGTATAAATAGGGCAACGGATTAGCCATTGCCCTTGTTAGGAGTTGATTGTTAGAGAGAATTGTTCTACGTTATGTCTTCTGAAATAAACTTGTTAATACTGAAACAGTCTCCGGTGCACTGATTTAACAATAATAATATCAACAACAAGAACAACAAAACAACAACAAACAACAGCAGCAGCAGCAGCAACAACAACAACAACAATAATAATAATTTATTATATTTGTATGCCATATTATCAAGACAGCATGTGACAAAATGGGTACAGAATTTCAATTCCAGAAGGATGGAATTGGTGGAAAACACTTTCCTGATAACGACAAGGTGAAAATTGAAGTGATAAAGTGGCTGAAAAAGGCTGAGGAAGACTTCTATGGCACAGGCATCAAAACACCCATCCTACAGATGACAAAATGTATTGAACTGATTGGTGATTATATAGAAAAATAATGTACTACCTATGCTACAATCCATGTAACTTTTGTTAAAATATATTCATTCTTTGTATTTTAAAAAAATCTTGGAACCTTATTTTCCTGATAACCCTCATATTTCCACCAAAATATTTTTTTTAATCTTGTTCCTGAGGATATACCTCAGGGAGGTAATCCTATTTCTCTCAAATTTTGTGCGTACTTCATCTTCATTGGACTATTTTATAAAAGAGTTATACACGCTGTTGGTTCTTTCAGCAAGCTTTGAGGTTCACTCAGCTTGTTTCTGTGACATGGAAAGAGTCAATTGGGCTATTTCTGCATTCATTCATTAAGGGCTATTAAACATTTTTAATTTTATTTAAATTTGCTCAGGAAGGAAGAAGAGAAGAGATCTTTCAGTATTTAGGAATTAGATTGTATGCCCATGTTACACCAACACTCCGCAGTCTGCATTGGTTGCCGATCAATTTCCAGTCACAATTCAAAGTGTTGGTTATGACCTATAAAGCCCTTCATGGCGTCGGACCAGAATATCTCTGGGGCCGCCTTCTGCTGCACGAATCCCAGCGACCGATTAGGTCCCACAGAGTTGGCCTTCTCTGGGTCCCATCGACTAAACAATGTCGTTTGGCGGGTCCCAGGGGCACAGCCTTCTTTGTGGTGGCCCCGACCCTCTGGAACCAGCTCCCCCCTGAGATTAGAACTGCCCCCACCCTCCTTGCCTTTCGTAAGCTCCTTAAAACCCACCTTTGTCATCAGGCACGGGGGCACTGAGATAACTTCCTCAGGCCTATATTGTTTATGTATGGTATGTTGTGTGCATGTTTTTTAAATTATCGGTTTTTAGTTTTAATTATTAGATTTGTATTCTACATTGTTTTTTCCTATTACTGTTGTGAGAGGGCAGCATGCAAATTTAATAAACAAACAAACAAATAAATAAATTGTGCAAAGATTTTTTCAGCTGTGAGTGTGCCTCCCTTGGACTTAAAGGACCTTCACGGTGTGCCAGCAAGTGTTATATATCTACAGGAAGTCAGAAAGGCTAAAGCGGGGTGTCAAATTTATGTCGTCACAGCAGCATCATGTGACACATCGCAACTTTCTCCCCGTTGCTAAACTGGGCGTGGCCATGGCCAGCACATGACACATCTGGCCCGTGGGCCGCGAGTTTGACGGCTCTGGGCATTAGAAAAACATAGTCTCACAAAGAATACTGAAAATCAACAAAAAGCTGTTTTCATTATGTCAGAAAGGAGATATAGTCTTGTTGCTATGAAAAGAGGGTAAAAGTAGGAAAAAAATGACAGAAAATTCCATTCTTACTTTGCTTTGGTCTTCTCCCCAAACAAGAGCAATGTTCAGATGGACTTTAATAGATTTAAAGACGTAAGATGGAGCAAAAATCTAAGTTAAATTAAAAAGTATTAAAAAATTAAAAAATAGAGAGCCAGGCTGGTCTAATGGTTAAGGTACCAGGCTAATACCAGGAGACTGTGAGTTCCAATCCTAACTTAGGCATGAATGCTGACTGGGTGACGGTTGGCCAATAATCACCAAGAGACTATGAATTCTAGCCCAGTTCACCTCACACAGTTGTTGTTCTGTGGAAAATAGGAAGAGGAAGGAGTATTAAGTAGGTTCACTGTTTTGAGTTGTTTATTTTTTAAAGAAGTGGAATTGAAAAAAAAAAGTCTTTAAAGAGAGAGAGAGTGGTTAGGAAGCATCTTTTTATCACAAGTGTATTTAAGTTTCCAGAATCCTCCCAGCTTGCAGAACAGAAATTTTCACTGGTTCTGTGGACATGGCTAGGTGGTGGTGGGGGCACGTGACTGAGTGGGTGTAGGCACGAATGATGTCAAGTTGGCCATGCCCACTCAGTCACATGGCCATAAAACCACACCCACAAAATAAGCCATGCCCACAGAACTGGTTGTAACAAAAAATATTTATTGATTTATTTTATTTATTTATTTATTTATTTATTTTGTCCAATACACAATGAGGGTTTTAGTGGGTATATATCTATATACACATAGTAAAATACATGATGAAGGTTATAGAGGAGATACTCATAGTAAAATATATCTACGAAATAATAGAAAAGAAGATATAGTAATAGAACATATCAATGAAAGAATAGAAGAAGAGATATAGGAATAGAAGAAAGGTATAGGAGATATAGGAGAGCAATAGGACAGTAGACGGAAGGCACTCTAGTGCACTTGTACTTGCCTCTTAGGAATCTGGATAGGTCAACTGTAGATAATCTAAGGGTAAAGTGTTGGGGGTTTGGGGATGACACTATGGAGTTCGGTAATGAGTTCCACGCTTCGACAACTCGGTTACTGAAGTCATATTTTTTACAGTCAAGTTTGGAGCGGTTAATATTAAGTTTAAATCTGTTGTATGCTCTTGTGTTGTTGTGGTTGAAGCTGAAGTAGTCGCCGACAGGCAGGACGTTGCAGCATATGATCTTGTGGGCAATACTTAGATCTTGTTTAAGGCGTCTTAGTTCTAAACTTTCTAGGCCCAGGATTGAAAGTATAGTCTCGTAGGGTATTCTATTTTGAGTGGAGGAGTGAAGGGGTCTTCTGGTGAAGTATCTTTGGACATTTTCAAGGGTGTTAATGTCTGAGATGCGATATGGGTTTCAAACAGATGAGCTGTATTCGAGGATGGGTCTGGCAAAAGTTTTGTAAACTCTGGTAAGTAGTGTGAGATTGCCAGAGCAGAAGCTACGTAGGATTAGGTTTACAACTCTTGAAGCCTTCTTGGTTATGTTGTTGCAGTGGGCTTTGGCACTTAAATCTTTTGTTATTAGTATACCAAGGTCTTTAGAACCAATTTTGCTGAGGGAAGGGATGGACTTTTAACAGAGCATTTGAAAAAGTCTTCCATAAAATTCTAATAAGAACAGTGGTTCAGAACAATTGAATCCAATACTATACATAAATGATTCTGTATCCAGCTGCCAAGAAGTAGTGTGTGTTGCAAGGGTCTGTTTGAGTGCCTGTACTTTTTCAATACATTTATAAATTATTTGAAACACTGTGAGAAATGTATGACCTGCATGCCTTGGTAAATCACAGATCAGCATGCAAAAGTCAGCCCTGCCAATGCAATCAACAGAGGTATAACACTGAGAGCATGGGAAATAAAAATTCCACTCTATGCTGCACTGGACAGACTGCAGCTGGGGTACCATGTCAGGTTCTGGTCACTACAATTTAAGAAGGATGATGAGAAAATAGAAAGAGTATGGAGTGTGCAGAAAAACAACAAAAACTTCACAGAGTTTTACACAGAGAGATCGATTATTTGAAATAGGGATAAATTGTTTTTTTAAATAATAATTTTTTATTTAAAAAAAACTAATAAAATCTTAAAAATCCAGAAAAAAACCCAGAAGATGTAAAAAAAGAGATAGAAAAGAAAAAAAATATGAATACAGTAAAGAAAAACAAAAATATCTAAGAAATGACATCCCACCTTTCCCACCACAAATGTAAACCATTTTAACGATTTATCACCTTCTCTTAAAATACAACAAATGATCTCTTCTTCCCATATCTCATCTCTTTTCTATAAACCAATCCATAAAGCCTTGGCATTTCAGTCCTGATTTCAGGAAAATTCTTTAAAGGTTACCAGAGGTAACAATTTATCCATTTAACCTTGAACAAATAAACCAACTTTACATTCCCTCCTTATACTTTAAACATTTTTGATCCTTAGCCCTTTCAAATAATGTCTAAGATATTGATCTCTTTTCGGTTTTTTTCTTTGTACAATAAGAATGCATTAAAAAACCTGTGATAGCTATTAAACAGTCAAGTAACCTGACTCCTGGTGGTCCATCATTGGAGGTTTTTAAACAAAAGTTGGATATTCTTTTGCCTGATATGGGGATGCAGTTTTCTGCCCTAGGCAGGAAGTTGGACTAGAATATATTCAAGTCTCTTTTCCACTTTATAACTTATTCTGATTCCATGAAAATATGATTATCAAATCTCAAATACTGTAACACAAAAACAGGAAAGAATGCAAAATATTTTATAAAATATTTCATCAAAATATTTCACAAGAAGAGTCCTCCACTCCTCTGCTTGCAACAGAATACCTTATTCCTCCAGACTTGAAATTTTGGGCTTTAGATAGCTTAGAACAATGCTGCCTTCGATCGATCTGATCTGAATGTAGTTCATAAAATCATCTGCCACAATGTCCTACCTGTCAATGAATATTTCAGCTTCAATCGCAACAATACATGAGCACACAACAGATTCAAACTTAATGTAACCTCCAAACTCGACTGCAGAAAATACAACAGAGTGATCAATGCCTGGAATGCACTACCTGACTGTGGTTTCTTCCCCAATCCCAAAAACTTTAACCTTAGACTGTTTACAGCCGACCTCACCCCATTCCTAAGAGGTCAGTAAGGGGTGTGCATAACTGCACCATTGTGCCTACTATCCTATTGTTCTAATATACCTGTACTGTACCTACTTTACTTATGTTTATATTTATATCAATACCTACTATCTTCTACATGTTTTAACTAAGTAGGTAAGCAAGCAAGCAAGCAAGCAAGCAAGCAAGCAAGCAAGCAAGCAAGCAAGCAAGCAAGCAAGCAAGCAAGCAAGCAAGCAAGCAAGCAAGCAAGCAAGCAAGCAAGCAAGCAAGCAAGCAAGCAAGCAAGCAAGCAAGCAAGCAAGCAAGCAAGCAAGCAAGCAAGCAAGCAAGCAAGCAAGCAAACAAAAATACTTGAATGAATGAATGAATGAATGAATGAATATAAATACTTGAAAGCAGGTTTGTTCAATGGTCCACTACTTTTCTTAGCCCTTACTCTCACCAGTCATCTGCAATACCAAAGTTCAAAAGTGTCAAATTTTCTTTCTATCCTGCTTCTTAGGGTAGAATAAAAGAGCTGAAATATAAAACATGAATTGCCAGTGTAAGAGCAAGTTCAGTTAAATTGCCAGAGTGGCATTGCTAAAGACAATTTCTTAAAAAAGTTATTTCACAAGATGTACCAAAGAAGCCTCTGTGAGACATTCTGAGGATGAAATTAATTGGCACAGTAAAAGTGGAATTTGGGATTTTTATCTTGATAAACAAAAATAAGGGGGAAAAAACTGAAAAAGAAGCATTTACTATAAGAATTGGAAATTGCAACACTAACATTGGATGCATTTGTTAGGTAAAGGAGACATTAGTTAGAAAAGACACATGCATCAGTTTTTTTTAAAAAATGTCCTTGGTTTCCAATATGCTGCTAATTTAAAGAGAAGCTAACATTGAGCTGTGTAAAACCCCAAGTAGTATGGAACTTCAGCACTCTGGGAATACTTTTCCCTCTCTACTCCTGAATTTAGAATTAAGATCTACAAATAGAGTTATTCTCTGTGCCTTGCCAGGTAAAAAATAAGAGTAGAAGAACATTATGTTAAGATACAAGAAAAGATCTTAGCTATGTTCCTATAATTATGATCTACTGTGCAGAAGTTAGACCTTTCTCCAAACTGGTATTATTTTAGCATTAAGGGACTTTTGCTGAATATCATTTTATCTCCTCATATTATGCATTCTGAATTGTGGAATTTGATCGTACTGCCAGTTCTAGCTTTTGATTTTTCTTTGAGATTGTTTTCATTGGGGTTTTGGCTTTGCCTCCTTCTCTGTGACCCACAAATATAGCACCAGTTATTATTCATCCTCCTCTTCCGTCTATGTCCTGCCGCATCTCCAGGAGCTCATGGTGGTGCTAGGTGGAAAAGGAGATTCCCCTTCATTTTATCTACATAGTGTTATGGTTAGCTCTGGCCCAGCTCCTGCCCCAAGGACTGTGGAGTTGGGGGATACATCCACATGCCGCAGGCCTGTTTTGCCCCCGGTGGAATCTGCTGATGAAGGCTCCTCTGACCAAGAAGACATGAGTGACAGGGAGGAGGAGAGTGTGGCAGACAGCTCAGAAGGAGATCAATTATCTAGCTCCTCCTTGGATTCGGAACAAGAGTTAATGATACAGCCACGCATGCGGAGAGCGATGCATAGGCAGCAACAACTGAGAGATTATTATCAAAGAAAATGAGGCCACCTGTGGTTGGGTGGGGCTGTGGCAATTAGTGAGGCTGCTATAAAGAGCAGCGTATGGGTTTGGCCATTGTGGAGGATTATCTGATCATTGTGTTTCGTGCCTGCCTTGCTGACTTCGACCTTGGTGTGTTGATTTTTCCCCGCTTTGAAACTAAAGCAGAGCAAAGGGTGCTTCACTTTGTGAAAGAAGAAGGACTGTGAATTGCCTCACAGCTTCAAGCTAAGTATCTCAGAACTGATAAAGGACTTGTACCAATTACCAGTTTGTTTGGAGACGAGTGCTCTTTGCCATACAAAAAGAGGGCTTAGTTTAAGTGAATTTTCGTTATAAAGAACATTGTTTTGAATTTTCAAACGTGTGTGTGTCTGACATTTGTATCTGAATTTTTGGGAGGATTCTGCCAGAGAGCACGACAAAACACATAGCAACCTTATGAAGTAAATTAGCCTAAGAAAGTGATTAGCCCAAGGTCATCAAGTGAGTGACGTGACCATGGCTGAAATTGAATTTGAATCTAGGTACATTATAAGCTGCCCACACTAGCTACAAATTGAAATGCAATTGCAGCTCAATTGCCAGGATAAGATGGAATCTTTTGGGGGGAGGGCTTGGGGGGGATTTTTATTGAATACACACACAAAAGACAAAAAACAAACATGCAACAATTATTTAGGTTATTTGCAACCTCATTTTTCTTCAGAAGTCTTATTGGAGTTATTGGAGAAATTGTCATCTAAATTTATATACATTTTTACTTTTCTTTGTTGTTATTGAAACTCTGGAGAAGGTGCAAAAAACAGCAACCAAGATGATTAAGGGATTGGAAACCAAGACTTACGAAGAGAGACTGAGGGAACTGGGCATGGATAGCCTAGAGAAAAGGAGGGCCAGAGCGGACATGCTAGCAGTCTACAAGTATAGGATGGGATGTCACAGAGAGGAGGGGATCACTTTATTCTTCAGGGCACCAGAGAGCTGGACGAGGAACAACGGCTGGAAGCTGACCAAGGAGAGATTCAACATGGAGATAAGGAGGAACCTCCTGATGGTCAGAGCAATCAACCAATGGAACAACCTACCAGCGGACGTTGTGAACTCCAACACTCTGGACATTTTTAAGAGAAGATTGAACTGCCACTTGACTGGTGTACTATAGGGTTCCTGCTTGGGCAGGGGGTTGAACTCGATGGCCTTCATGGTCCCTTTCAACTCTAACAATAAATAAATAAATAAATAAATAAATAAATAAATAAATAAATAAATAAATAAATAAATAAATAAATAAATAAATAAATAAATAAATAAATAAATAAATAAATAAATAAATAAATAAATAAATAAATAAATAAATAAATAAATAAATAAATAAATAAACAAACAAACAAACAAACAAACAAACAAACAAATAAATAAATAAATAAATAAATAAATAAATAAATAAATAAATAAATAAATAAATAAATAAATAAATAAATAAATAAATAAATAAATAAATAAATTGTAATTGCCCTTCCTCATGCTACACATACCGTTACTATATCTTTTGCATTACTTTGCATAAGGTGGAATCTTACATACTTATAAACATGAATCTCTCACTTCATGTGGAAAAAGAAAGGCTAAAAAATAATTTGCAATGTAGAACACTGCTATTCGTTTTTTTTTATAAAGTCAACATTCAGTGTGCCAAGGGACAGGTTACTTTATTTCTGTATACTTTTTGCACATGTGTCCACACAGGCACAATGCACCATATTCATCTAGGAGCCCATCTCAGCTTGTAGCCCAGTGAGATAAAATATATGTTTATGTGACTAAGATGGGCAATGGTAAATCAAAACTACGATAACTCCACTGATGAAGGACCAATGAAATCTCACCCAGGTCACTTGTGCCATATTGCTACTAATCCCAAAGATCGGATTCCAAAGATCGCACTTGCACAGAAGGGTCTCCTGTTAGATCCCAAAGTGAATCTGTAAGCAAAAAGTGGAAACAACCCTAATCCTTCCATCACCTCCAGCATCCTTCCAGAACTGATGAAACCTCTAGGATGAGAAGCGAAACATCTTCTTCTTCTTCCTCAAGGGGGGGAGGGGGAACACCAGAGTCCATTTGCCTTTGGGGACAATCCTTTTATGGATTAAGCTTCCACTAGATCCCAATCTGTGTATGTTTTGTGTGTGTGTGTGTGTGAGAGAGAGAGTGAGAGTGAGAGAGAGACAGAGAGAGATCTGTACAAATGGCTTTTTGGAATTCTTCGTGTATATTGTAGATAACTAAAATTCAACTTCTTTCAGGACTACTTCCCTCGGATTCGAAGAATGAGACAGAGGGAAGCGCAGGCTATTGGAGAGGAGATTGTGTGCCTCATAAATTAGTAAGTGCAAGAACTTCACACTTACCACAAGAATTTGAAATTCTATATTTGCCGAACATAGAGTGCTACTTTGTAACTAAGCTTGGGATTATCTTTGGCTAAATAAATGTGACACAATTCAATTTCCTGCTAGATTCTCATTTGACGCCGAGGAGCGGAGGTCCAAGGTCTGAGCTGGATTCTTTGGCAGGCACCAAATCAGTGTGAGATAAGGAGAGAGTTGGGTTGACAACCCGGTTATATACCCACAAGCTCTTCCTTGGTCCTACAGGCATCTCATTATATATATATATATATAATATATATATATAAATCAGACTTAAACAAAACACTTCATAATCTTCATACCATTCCTTCTATAACCATGATTACACCAACCAATCAGATCACGGAAGCATAGTCACCCAATCTATTTGCTACATTCAAAGCAAATCTCCACCCCCACACTACATGCTAAGAAGGAATGTCAGTTGCTAATATTCATTTGCAAAAACACAGAGATTGGAACTCCAGCCTGATGATGGTAAATGTGATTTTACCGAAACGTCGCATAGACATGCAAAACATTACACAGGGCAAAACCCGAACTCAGAACAATCTACATACATATACCCGTGAAAATTTACGAAAACAAATATCTGGCCTCTACGGGGAGGACACTTTCCTACTGACTAGGACCTATGAAAAACTTGAAGTCAGAAAAGCCTCCATCTTATGTGATCTCACATTCCTACGCAACTGCAGGGACAAAAAAATAATTCCCAAATACTTCCAACTAAAATTCCACCCAAAAACCCCAACCATAGAGAGGATCCTAAAAAGAACTGAATTAGCCCTAATCAGAAATGAACTCCACAAAAAAAGATTCATACTTGATGAAATCAACAAAAGTCTACTCTCTCTTCACCTTAAAATCAGTAACCAAATACATCCTTTACTCTGGGATAAATTCAAACAAATATCAATCTGGAGGGCAGAAACAGAAACCCAATACAAAACAGACACACATAATAAGAAACTCCAAATACTAGAGGTACAGCAAAAACCCAGCCCTCCACAACAACTTATGACCAAAACAGTACATAACATATCAGACAAGATACTCACCACTACAGAAACCAATATTCTTTCAAAAGGATTTAATTTTGCAATAACTCCAAGACGAATACCAACTGAAAATATCATATGTGGAATTGAAACAACTTTGCATGGGATCAACCCAGATACTGCTAACAAAATTAGACTCCAAGTCACTAATATTCTGTGCTCTAGTAAACCTCCAAAAAGTAACATACAGCAGGAAGAAAGAGAGGCACTTATCAATCTAAAGAAAAACCAGGATATAATAATCCTTCCAGCTGATAAAGGAAACTCCACTATAGTAATGAACACAGCAGAATACAAAGAAAAAATGACAAATCTTCTAAAAAATCCGGCCTACAAACTCCTAAGCACAGATCCTACCACCTACCTAGAAAAAACCACCAAATCTAAAATCAAGGCCTCTCCCATCAGCGAAGAAATCCAGCAAAAAATCATCCCCAGAGAAAAATCTTCCATATGTCCAAAACTCTATGGCCTTCCAAAAATACACAAAGAAGGAATACCTCTCAGGCCAATAGTCAGTTCTATAGGCTCCCCTCTACAAAACCTTGCCAAATTTTTAGCCAAATACCTTCAACCATATACAGAAACTATTACCTCATATGTTCAAAATTCATCCCACTTTATACAAATAATTAAAAAACAAAACCTACAACCCGATGACCTACTTGTAAGTTTCGATGTCGTGTCCCTGTTCACACAAATACCTATTACAGAAGCCTTGACAGCTATCCAAGACAAACACAAACCCCCCAAATATATCCTAGACCTTACCAACCACTGCCTGACCAATACATACTTCATCTATAATGAACAAAGATATAAACAAATAGAGGGAGCCCCCATGGGATCACCTCTATCACCTGTCATAGCCAACCTCTATATGGAATATTTCGAAAATAATGCTTTAGAGCAAGCCAAATACAAACCCAAACTTTGGCTGAGATATGTTGATGATACCTTTGTAATTTGGCCACATGGTAAAGAAAAACTAGACAATTTCCTCACTCATCTCAACAGCCTACACCCCAAAATACAGTTTACTATGGAAACAGAAATCAATGATCAACTTCCCTTTCTAGATGTACTGGTCTATAAAAAACCCAATGGCAGCCTAGGACATACTATCTACCAAAAGAAAACCCATACCAACCGTTATCTAAATGCACACTCACACCACCACCCCGCACAAATCACCTCAGTGGCCAAAACTCTCATCACCAGAACCAAACGCTTAGCTGACCATGAGCACTTAAAAACTGAATTGAACAAACTCAAAGATGTACTAATTTCTAATGGATTCAAAGAGAAAACAATAACAAACCTAATCAATAAAGAGACACCCCCCAAAAAACAAGATCAAGAACAGGACAATGGCACCACCATCCTTCCTTACATCAAAGGCACCACGGATAAAATTAGTAAAATTCTACAAAAACATAACATCAAAACCTCATTTTGCACTAACCAAAAAATATCTAATATCCTAAGGAGCCCCAAAGATAAAATCCAATTAGAATACCAAGGTATCTATGAAATCCCTTGCAAAACATGTGCAGCCACATACATTGGACAAACTAACCGAAGAGTGAGCCAGCGCATGGCAGAACATATGAATGCAGTCAAGAAACAGGAGAAGACCTCCTCCCTTGTCCAGCACATTAAAAGAACAGGGCACGAAATTGACTTTGAAAAAACTAAATTACTCCACAAAACAGAGAATTTATATAAAAGAATCTCTCTAGAAGCTATTGAAATTGAAAAAAGATCTTTTTGTTTAAATAAACGGGATGATACCTCACGTCTGCCAGAGATTTGGAAACCAGCCTTAAACAAAATAAAAACTTCATTATAATCAATATGTCAATCCTTTAATTATTATGATTTTAGAATTTTATATTTGGAAATCAGACTTAAACAAAACACTTCATAATCTTCATACCATTCCTTCTATAACCATGATTACACCAACCAATCAGATCACGGAAGCATAGTCACCCAATCTATTTGCTACATTCAAAGCAAATCTCCACCCCCACACTACATGCTAAGAAGGAATGTCAGTTGCTAATATTCATTTGCAAAAACACAGAGATTGGAACTCCAGCCTGATGATGGTAAATGTGATTTTACCGAAACGTCGCATAGACATGCAAAACATTACACAGGGCAAAACCCGAACTCAGAACAATCTACATACATATACCCGTGAAAATTTACGAAAACAAATATCTGGCCTCTACGGGGAGGACACTTTCCTACTGACTAGGACCTATGAAAAACTTGAAGTCAGAAAAGCCTCCATCTTATGTGATCTCACATTCCTACGCAACTGCAGGGACAAAAAAATAATTCCCAAATACTTCCAACTAAAATTCCACCCAAAAACCCCAACCATAGAGAGGATCCTAAAAAGAACTGAATTAGCCCTAATCAGAAATGAACTCCACAAAAAAAGATTCATACTTGATGAAATCAACAAAAGTCTACTCTCTCTTCACCTTAAAATCAGTAACCAAATACATCCTTTACTCTGGGATAAATTCAAACAAATATCAATCTGGAGGGCAGAAACAGAAACCCAATACAAAACAGACACACATAATAAGAAACTCCAAATACTAGAGGTACAGCAAAAACCCAGCCCTCCACAACAACTTATGACCAAAACAGTACATAACATATCAGACAAGATACTCACCACTACAGAAACCAATATTCTTTCAAAAGGATTTAATTTTGCAATAACTCCAAGACGAATACCAACTGAAAATATCATATGTGGAATTGAAACAACTTTGCATGGGATCAACCCAGATACTGCTAACAAAATTAGACTCCAAGTCACTAATATTCTGTGCTCTAGTAAACCTCCAAAAAGTAACATACAGCAGGAAGAAAGAGAGGCACTTATCAATCTAAAGAAAAACCAGGATATAATAATCCTTCCAGCTGATAAAGGAAACTCCACTATAGTAATGAACACAGCAGAATACAAAGAAAAAATGACAAATCTTCTAAAAAATCCGGCCTACAAACTCCTAAGCACAGATCCTACCACCTACCTAGAAAAAACCACCAAATCTAAAATCAAGGCCTCTCCCATCAGCGAAGAAATCCAGCAAAAAATCATCCCCAGAGAAAAATCTTCCATATGTCCAAAACTCTATGGCCTTCCAAAAATACACAAAGAAGGAATACCTCTCAGGCCAATAGTCAGTTCTATAGGCTCCCCTCTACAAAACCTTGCCAAATTTTTAGCCAAATACCTTCAACCATATACAGAAACTATTACCTCATATGTTCAAAATTCATCCCACTTTATACAAATAATTAAAAAACAAAACCTACAACCCGATGACCTACTTGTAAGTTTCGATGTCGTGTCCCTGTTCACACAAATACCTATTACAGAAGCCTTGACAGCTATCCAAGACAAACACAAACCCCCCAAATATATCCTAGACCTTACCAACCACTGCCTGACCAATACATACTTCATCTATAATGAACAAAGATATAAACAAATAGAGGGAGCCCCCATGGGATCACCTCTATCACCTGTCATAGCCAACCTCTATATGGAATATTTCGAAAATAATGCTTTAGAGCAAGCCAAATACAAACCCAAACTTTGGCTGAGATATGTTGATGATACCTTTGTAATTTGGCCACATGGTAAAGAAAAACTAGACAATTTCCTCACTCATCTCAACAGCCTACACCCCAAAATACAGTTTACTATGGAAACAGAAATCAATGATCAACTTCCCTTTCTAGATGTACTGGTCTATAAAAAACCCAATGGCAGCCTAGGACATACTATCTACCAAAAGAAAACCCATACCAACCGTTATCTAAATGCACACTCACACCACCACCCCGCACAAATCACCTCAGTGGCCAAAACTCTCATCACCAGAACCAAACGCTTAGCTGACCATGAGCACTTAAAAACTGAATTGAACAAACTCAAAGATGTACTAATTTCTAATGGATTCAAAGAGAAAACAATAACAAACCTAATCAATAAAGAGACACCCCCCAAAAAACAAGATCAAGAACAGGACAATGGCACCACCATCCTTCCTTACATCAAAGGCACCACGGATAAAATTAGTAAAATTCTACAAAAACATAACATCAAAACCTCATTTTGCACTAACCAAAAAATATCTAATATCCTAAGGAGCCCCAAAGATAAAATCCAATTAGAATACCAAGGTATCTATGAAATCCCTTGCAAAACATGTGCAGCCACATACATTGGACAAACTAACCGAAGAGTGAGCCAGCGCATGGCAGAACATATGAATGCAGTCAAGAAACAGGAGAAGACCTCCTCCCTTGTCCAGCACATTAAAAGAACAGGGCACGAAATTGACTTTGAAAAAACTAAATTACTCCACAAAACAGAGAATTTATATAAAAGAATCTCTCTAGAAGCTATTGAAATTGAAAAAAGATCTTTTTGTTTAAATAAACGGGATGATACCTCACGTCTGCCAGAGATTTGGAAACCAGCCTTAAACAAAATAAAAACTTCATTATAATCAATATGTCAATCCTTTAATTATTATGATTTTAGAATTTTATATTTGGAAATCAGACTTAAACAAAACACTTCATAATCTTCATACCATTCCTTCTATAACCATGATTACACCAACCAATCAGATCACGGAAGCATAGTCACCCAATCTATTTGCTACATTCAAAGCAAATCTCCACCCCCACACTACATGCTAAGAAGGAATGTCAGTTGCTAATATTCATTTGCAAAAACACAGAGATTGGAACTCCAGCCTGATGATGGTAAATGTGATTTTACCGAAACGTCGCATAGACATGCAAAACATTACACAGGGCAAAACCCGAACTCAGAACAATCTACATATATATATATATATATATATATATATATATATGTATGTATGTATGTATGTATGTATGTATGTATGTTTGTCTGTCTATCTGTTTGTTTGTTTTCTCAAAACATTTACAAGATCGGAAGCATTGATATCAACAGAAACATAAACAAAAGCAAAGTAGGTACAGGTAAATTTGGACAATAGGATAATAAGACAGGGACGGTAGGTGCAATGGTGAACTGCACGAGTCAAAAAGAGGGCTGTGAAATTATTTACTGACCCCTCGCATCCTGGACATAAACTATTTCAACTCCTACCCTCAAAACGTCACTACAGAGCAATGCACACCAAGACAACTAGTCACAAGAACAGTTTTCCCCCCGAACACCATCACTCTGCTAAACAAACAATTCCCTCAATACTATCAAACTATTTACTAAGTCTGCATTACTATTACTATTAGTTTTTTTCTCATCGTTCCTATCACCCATTTCCTCCCATGTATGACTGTAACCTGTTGCTTGTATTCTTAAGATTTTTATTAATATTGTTTATTCGTTGCTTATTTGACCCCTATGACAATCATTAAGTGTTGTACCACATGATTCTTGACATGTATATTTTCTTTTATGTACACTGAGAGCATATTCACCAAAGACAAATTCCTTGTGTGTCCAATCACACTTGGCCAATAAAGAATTCTATTCTATTCTATTCTATTCCATTCCATTCCATTCCATTCCATTCCATTCCATTCCATTAGAAACAGAAACAGAAGATTGACGGCAGAAAAAGACCTCATGGTCCATCTAGTCTGCCCTTATACTATTTCCTGTATTTTATTTTAGGATGGATATATGTTTATCCCAGGCATGTTTAAATTCAGTTACTGTGGATTTACCAACCACGTCTACTGGAAATTTGTTCTGTTCTATTCTGTTCTGTTCTGTTCTATTCTATTCTGTTCTGTTCTATTCTATTCTATTCTGCACGCCCATTAATTGGTGTGGGTTTTGCACCTTTCCCTAATCTGATGCCCTCCAAAATCAGGGGTCTCTCCAACCTTGGCAACTTTTAAGCCTTGGGGGGACTTCAACTCCCAGGAGTCCCCACCTTGAAAGTCCTCCGGGCTTTAAAGCTGCTAAGGTTGGAGACCACCTACTCCAGATCATCCCAGCTGGAAGACCCACTTCAGAGCATGAAATCAACCCTGCAGAAGAAGACCGTGCCTTTTAAAGAAGGAGACTTGCTGAGAGATTGACAGAAGCCAAGGGGGTGGGACATCTCATCGCAAATCCCAGGACTGGGGGGGGGGGGGGGGGAGAAAGCGGGGAGGGCGGTGCTTTAACTTCTGCTGCGCTGATGGACAGGCCGGTGCGAGGAGTGACTTCTCCAGCCCACGTGACCCTCCCTGGAGCTGGAAGAAAAGCAGCGGCCTGTGGAGGGGGGGGCTTCATTATATTCAAATATATTCATTTTCCAGGAGCCACTCCGGAGCATCAAGTCCCAGCGATCGTTCCTGTCCGCACTTAGGAGAAGCGATCCGCAATTGTAGCTACAGCGGCAGCAGCTGCAGCGGCGGCGGCAGCAAAGAGCGATTCTCTCCACTTATTTTTTCTTTTTCCCCCTCGAGCGGACTCCGGATTTCCCTGCGCGGCGACTTATTTTTTTTCCTCCTTCTTTTTCTTCCACGAGTTTCACGCTGGCTGTCAAGAACCATGGACTGTTTTTGTATGCCTTGCTTTCTGTCAGTGAGTAGCGCTTTCGTTATTCCTCCTTCCCTCCACGGTGGTTTTGGTGTAAAAAAAGCATTAAGGGTCAATGTAAGGCTAGAAGCGATCCGAAGAGAGAGGGTGTGTGTGTGCGCGCGCCAGTGTGTAAGAAAAGGCGAGAGGGAGGGAGAGGGAGAGAGGAAAAGAGTGAGAGGGGGAGGAAGAGAGAGAAGGAGAGGGAGAGAGGAGGAGAGAAAGGAGAGAGAGCGAAGGAGAGGGAGGGAGAGAGAGAGAGAGAGAGAGAGAGAGAGAAGGAGACAGAGAGAAGGAGAGGGAGAGAGGAGACAGAGGAGACAGAGAGAAGGAGAGGGAGAGGAGAGAGAGAAGGAGACAGAGAAGGAGAGGGAGAGAGGAGAGAGCGAAGGAGAGAGCGAGGGAGCGGGAGAGAGTGGAGAGAGAGAGAAGGAGAGAGAGAAGGAGATAGGGAGAGGGAGAGAAGGAGAGAGAGCGAAGGAGAGGGAGAGAGGGAGAGAGGAGAGGGAGAGAGAAGGAGATGGAGAGAGAGAAGGAGAGAGAGAGAGAGAGAGAAGGAGAGGGAGAGAGGAGACAGAGGAGACAGAGAGAAGAAGAGGGAGAGGAGAGAGAGAAGGAGACAGAGAAGAAGAGGGAGAGAGGAGAGAGCGAGGGAGAGAGCGAGGGAGCGGGAGAGAGTGGAGAGAGAGAGAAGGAGAGAGAGAAGGAGATAGGGAGAGGGAGAGAAGGAGAGAGAGCGAAGGAGAGAGGAGAGGGAGAGAGAAGGAGATGGAGAGAGAGAAGGAGAGAGAGGGAGAGAGAGAGAAGGAGAGAGGGAGAGAAGGAGAGGAAGAAAAGTGAACGCCTTCCGTGTGGATTTCCCATTTCTGTAATTGATTTCTTTTCGGCACCTGAAAAACAAGTCACTTGCGAAGCGGTTCGGGGCTGCAGACTTCAACGCCCCTTGAACCTACCAAACTCTCTCGAATCGCGTTTATTTCCGAATAAACATGGCTAGCAGGCACCGCGCGTTAATTATTCCCACAGATTAAAGCTCTCTCCATCTCCTCCCAAAAGTTTTTTGTTTTTTTTAAAGCCCTTTAGGGTTCTGAGAGGAGGAGGGGGGCATCCTTATCCGTCCCCCTCCCCGCTTTCCCCTCCCTCTGCGATCACAAAGCCCTTAAGCAGGAGCGCTCCTTTGGGAGTTGGGGTAGATAGAAACAAGCCCTAGTGGTCAGCGCCGACGAACGCGGAAACGTTCCAAAGCTCCAGAAAAACACGTCCCATCGTGGAAAAGCGCTTTGCGCTTTGCGCTTTGCGCTTTTTCCACTATTATAACAATGAACCGAAGCGTCCGACGCGCACCTCCCGTCCCCGCGTGTTTGCCTCTCTCGCATTGCAAAGGGGTGCAACAACTTCGAACGAGGAGTGTCTATGGAGTTGTTTCTTTAAATTTTAACCGGGGCTGGAAGACTTCTTCCACTGAGATGGATTTGAATGGAAGCATACTCTTGGAGAACCTCTTCCAGGACAATCGCGTTTTTTAGCCAGCCTAGGCAGATGGAAACTGAAGGGTGAAAAAGAGAGGTGGGGATTCGTTTGATGGCGGGGGGGGGGGGCATAAAGGCATTCTACCCAAAACTTTAGTAGCCACTTCTTCCCTTAAAAAAAAGCTGTTCTCTGCATCCCCCCCCCCCAAAAAAAAGGATAGGCTATTGAGTGCTTTATTTTTTTTCACCAAACTTTTTTTGCTTGCTCTGGTTCCTTTTCTCCTCCCTTCCCTGCTTCCTGCCCCCCCAACACACTTTCTACCACCCCCAGAGACACCATGACGCCTGGTAGCCGAATGCTGATGGTCATTCTATTGTGCCAAGTGATCCTAGGAGGTTCCAACCGGGCCAGTTTGATACCTGCTGAGACTGGGAAGAAGAAGGTGGCTGCGGGTTTGCATCAACAACAGCAGCAGCAGCAACGAGGAGGAGGAGGAGGAGGAGAGGGCACCTCGGGAACTGCACGCCGCCTGTTCCCAAACCATGAACTCTTGCGTGGGTTCGAGGCCACCCTCCTCCAGATGTTTGGGCTGCGCCGGCGGCCACAGCCCAGCAAAACAGCCGTCATCCCCTCTTACATGATGGATCTCTATCGCCTCCAGTCTGGGGACGAAGAGGAAAATCTCCAAGATCTCAACCTCCAATATCCCGAGAAATCCACCAGCCGCGCCAACACTGTGAGAAGCTTTCACCATGAAGGTGCGTTCGAGATGAGGAGTTGGGGCTGTGGGGTGTTTGGGGCATTGCGTTAAAGTGAGAAGTTTTGTTGTAAGCCGGCCGGAGTTGGGTGGCATAGAAATCAAATTAATAAATAATAAATAAATAGTAAGTGATGGGATTTGCAAAATTGTCTCTTCGGAGTAATAAGTGGGTGGTGGGGGAAATGTTACCATAGCAGCAACTTGCTGTAATATATGCTGTAAGCTGCCCCAAGTCCTTGGAGAGGGGTAGCAAATAAATCCAATAAAATAATAATAATAATAATAATAATAATAATAATAACAACAACAACAGTAACTGAAGCATCCCCATATAAATTCCCTTGAATCCCATTGACTAGCATAGGAAAGCTTTTTGGAAGCTTCTTCACCTGGGAATTTGATTGGAGGGGAAGGTAGGCATATAGATTTATTCTCTTCCTCCCTTTGATATTTTGCTATCTTCCTCGCAATTTTGCATTTTGGATGCTGCAGATTTAAACTGAGAGTTTGCTTTTTCAGAGATGTATTCTAGATTGTGGAATCATGGGATCGTGGGAAAGGGAGGGCATAGGACGAGGGTCCCTTTCCTTTCTTCATCTCTCCAGAAAAGGGAGGGCTTGCTTTGCAGGATATTTAATGCACTGTGCTTGAATTTTTTTTTTTTTAAAAGAATTTTGCCTAGGAAAATAGCAGCCTGCGGCGCTTGTCCTGCTGTCTTAGCAGTTAGCGGGGTGTCCGTGGCTTCAATAGCAAATGGAAAGCTATGAAAGGCCACCCTTGCAGCACAACCAAGAATGCATCCAGATAGAATCGGCATAGTAATAAAAATAGCAGCTATTCCTATGACCGGATAATTATCATCAGTTTCATAGCTTGGGTAGAGCACGCATTGTGTGTTTTTGTGTGTGCGTATGCTTAAGAGACAAAAGTGAGAGCGTCAGCATTCACATCCTGCACACAGAGCTCTAAGAACATATTCCATCAGATATCAGCAGCGAGATTCCAGATTTCACACTTGTTGCACTGGATTGTTACCCGCTCCCCATTCTGCTCCTTAGGAGTTGATGTAGGAATTATTGCTGCTCTCCGTACCAGCTTTAGATCAAACTGTTTCCACTCATTCATTGTTGGTTTTTTGGGGACGATCTCTCTCTCTCTGTGTCCATACACTCTCCTTTTTAAATGACCAATGTGAATGACTAGAAAGAAGGGTGTATGTGTATAATTGGACCCCTAAATATTTCCTGGCATGAGTTTTGTCTTCAGGTCTCCCACTCCCAAAAGAAAAGTCCACTTTTGCTTATTCAGAATTGTATTTTGGGAGTCTGGGGTTTATAAAGCTGTGAATTAACTGGTGTGTACTGCAAGTGAATCCATTCCATAGAATTAACACCCCCCCCCCCAAAAGAAAAACTTGGAGGTTTTTTATAATCTGCATATTTCATTAGAGAAATATTTTTTTTGCAACCCAATTGCATTGAATAAGATATATTTAATCTTATCCAACTACCATGAGCTGCATCTGTCTCTGAACTGCTGCTTCTGAAAGAACTTGGAATTTGGGGATCGTGAGAAGGGCTTATTTCAAAAAATAGGGAGAAGTTTGGGGGTTGAAGCAATCCTGGGAAGAATTATACTTTTGTTGTTTCCTAAAGATGTGATGCAATTTCTCCCCCCCCCCGCCTCCATGGGACAGAGTCTATTTCCTTTTTATGGTGCCCAGGGCTGGGCATGTGCCTGGCATTCTATAAATACAAGAATGAATTATGGTACAATTAGGACAAAGGATATTGCTGGCACAGGCTTGGCCAGAGGGCATGTCTAGGTACCCCAATTGAACTTTGGCAGCACCCTGCAGGTTGTTACTGAGGTGGACCAAAGCAAAGGATGCTGCCAGGTTTGTTTGGGCAAGTTTGTCCGGTTTGGAGCATCCAACATTTTGCCTCCGTATCCCCTTGGAGCATCCTGGCTGCTGCATGATAGCACTGATAGAAGCCCCTCTGATTTTGCTTTGGGCTAAGTTGCTTTGGGCTAAACAGGCATTGAAACATACTATAGATTGCAATCTTCATTTAATTTCCCCGGAAATCATGTTTGATTTCTAAGAAGGCTACTCTATGCTGAAAAGTTAAATCTCTGCAGGACTTTCCCATGACCTACCAGTCTTGTTGGCAAACCCCATGGGGTACCTCTAACATGTATCTTGGGCAGTGGCTTGACATTTCCTGACAGTTATAAAAATTAATCAGTGGAACAACTTGCCTGCAGAAGTTTGTGGGCGCTCTAACACTGGAGGGTTTTTAAAAAGAGATTGGACAGGCATTGGCCTGAAATGGTGTAGGTCTCCGGCTTGAGCAGGAGGTTGAAAAGAAGAACTCCAAGGTCCCTTCCAAATCTGTTATTCTGTTAAAGCAAATGAAATCCATGAAAATTTATTTATTTATTCAATTTTTTTTAATGCCGCACTTTTCCTTAGACTCAGGAAGGCTTACAACATGTTAGCAATAGAAGTTTTTAACGGAGCCAGAATATTGCCCCCACAATCCGGGTCCTCATTTTACCCACCTCGGAAGGATGGAAGCCTGAGTCAACCTTGAGCCTTTGATGAGATTTGAACCGTTGACCTACAGATGTACAGTCATATTTAGTGGCCTGCAGTAGTGCACTCTACCTGCAGCGCCACCTTGGGGGCATGGATAATTGTCTTTAAGGGGGGAGGCATCCTTTCCATCTTGGTGCACAACAGCAGGGATATCGCACCGCATGGTGTCATCTTTTCACAAATTTAATGTCTATCATGAGCTTTTGAAACTGCATCTTCTCCTTGGAGCATCCTGCTAACCTCTTCCCCTTTGTGTGTCTCCCTCTCTCTCTCTTCTTTCCTCCAGAACACCTGGAACACATGCCCAGCCCATGGAACCAACCCACTCGCTTCCACTTCTTTTTCAACCTCAGCAGCGTGCCGCCCACCGAGCCCATCTCTTCTGCGGAGCTGAGACTTTTTCGACAGCAAATCAATGACGAGGAGGCCGTGGCGGCTTGGGAGAAAGGCTTCCACCGGATCAACATTTATGAGGTGATGAAGCCCCTGCAAGGGGGGGACTTGGTCACCAGACTGCTGGACACACGCCTGGTGCATCACAATGTGAGCCGCTGGGAAAGCTTTGACGTGAGTCCCGCAGTCATCCGATGGACCGCAGGTGGCCAGCCCAACCACGGGCTGGCGGTGGAAGTGGTCCACCTCTACCCCGCTCAGACTCACCAGGGCAAACATGTCCGGATTAGCCGCTCTTTACCTCAAGGAGACCGTCTGGAGGATGCTGATTGGGCTCGCCTCCGCCCTCTGCTGGTCACCTTCAGCCACGATGGCAGGGGCCAGTCTCTGCTCATCCGGAGGACCAAACGCAGCCCTAAGCATGCTCACCAGCGGCCGCGCAAGAGCAAGAAGAATTGCCGCCGCCATGCCCTCTATGTTGATTTCAGCGACGTGGGCTGGAATGACTGGATTGTGGCCCCGCCAGGCTACCAAGCGTTCTATTGCCACGGGGATTGCCCCTTCCCTTTGGCTGACCACCTCAACTCCACCAACCACGCCATCGTGCAGACTCTGGTGAACTCCGTCAACGCCAGCATTCCCAAAGCCTGCTGTGTCCCCACGGAGCTGAGCGCCATCTCAATGCTCTATTTGGACGAGTACGACAAAGTTGTTCTCAAGAACTACCAGGAAATGGTGGTAGAGGGATGCGGCTGTCGTTAAAAGGATGGGGAAGAGGGGGGGAGGAATGAGTTCTCCCGATCTTTTCCACTTGCCACCTCCCAACCAGCCTGACTAAAATGTGCCCAGGATTTTTTTGGGTGGGTGGGGTGGGAGATGGCCTTTTATTTCACAGAAGAAGCCAAACCTGATCAGCCTCTTTCTCCCGCAGTAACAACCACAACTCCCTCGATCCGGTAACAAACCACAACTCCCTTGATCCGTTCTCCTTGACCTTATTTATGTGCAAATGTTTTGACAATAATAATCATATATTTTGGCAAGATATATTTATAACAACATATTAAAATATAAAAAAATAAAATAAAACGAGTCATTATTTTAAAGGTAAAACCAATTAGATTTTATACAATTATTTTTAATTTTGGGGGGAGGGGCGGGGCGGGGGAGGGGTTACTATCCAGAGAGAGAACCAGGCTGGGGTTGCAGAGTTATCAATGTCCTGGCTTCTCCTTCAGGCAATTGAAAGACCATGGAGTCATTCCCTCCCCTCATTCCTCCATCCCTCACTGTTTTTAAAATTGTCTTTAATTGCCAACTATCCTGACCGGCCTGTCCCCCAACTGTTTGTAGGTGGGTAATTTGGGGAATGATCAGGTTTCTCTGCTCCATCTCCATATCACCTTCCCTTTACCCACCTCTTTTACTTGAGTTTTTAGGATTTGTTTTTTAAAGAAACATAGCTGGATTTAATTGTTGCTTTGACTGATTAGCCCCGCCTCTGTAAACAAAGCTTTTTTATGAAATCCCAGTTTTTGGCAGGGAATGGTCGCAGTTGGGCTATCTTGTAGTTTGTTTTTCTGGTCCTGCTGCCATGCCTGTATGTACTTGCGATCAATTCTGAGAAAGTGTTTACTTTTGTTTTTTCTTTTAAAAAAATATCAATTTGAACAAAATAAACCCCCCCAAAGTCTTCATTATGAGATCACAGCACATGGATCCACAGTCTTGAGACTGATGGACAAAGGTCAGGCTAACCCCTGAAAGAAGCCCTTTCTATTTAAATGGACTATCCCAGCAAGTGGTATTAGGGCATTTCTCTAGTGCAGTGTTTCCCAACCTTGGCAACTTAGTTTAGTTTATTTAGATTTGTATGCCGCCCCTCTCCGAAGACTCGGGGCGGCTAACAACAATAAAAAACAATGTAACAAATCTAATATTAAAAAGTAATCTAAAAAACCCCAATTTAAGAGACCAATCATACCAACAAACATACCATGTATAAATTCTATAAGCCTAGGGGGAAGGGAGAAAAAATTTTCAATTCCCCCATGCCTGACAACAGAGGTGGGTTTTAAGGAGCTTGCGAAAGGCAAGGAGGGTGGGGGCAACTCTGATATCTGGGGGGAGCTTGTTCCAGAGGGTCGGGGCCGCCACAGAGAAGGCTCTTC
The DNA here is from genome assembly GCF_031021105.1 of Erythrolamprus reginae. Taxonomy (NCBI): domain Eukaryota; kingdom Metazoa; phylum Chordata; class Lepidosauria; order Squamata; family Dipsadidae; genus Erythrolamprus; species Erythrolamprus reginae. Next base: position 37,036,133 of record NC_091950.1, on the reverse strand, counting down.
TCCTGGGTCCCGCCAAATGACATTGTTTAGTCGACGGGACCCGGAGAAGGCCAACTCTGTGGGACCTAACCGGTCGCTGGGATTCATGTGGCAGAAGGCGGTCTCGGAGATATTCTGGTCCGGTGCCATGAAGGGCTTTATAGGTCATAACCAACACTTTGAATTGTGACCGGAAACTGATCGGCAACCAATGCAGACTGCGGAGTGTTGGAGTGTTGGAGTGTTGGAGTAACATGGGCATGCTTTGGGAAGTCCATGATTGCTCTCGCAGCTGCATTCTGCGAATGCTGGCTGGGGAATTCTGGGAGTTGAAGTCCAGATATCTTCAAGTTGCCAAGGTTGGGAAACACTGCTCTAGTGGAGTCTACTGGCTGGCAGTCCAAAAACATCTGAAAGTCACTGGATCCCCCCATCCATTTGGAGAATGCTTTTTCCTTGATTGCCAGCAGACCCCCTAAATCCTCCATTCTTGAATGTAAGACTGTAACAGTCTCATAGTTGAGGTTACTGACCCATAGTTTGCAGAGTCATAGTTTAGAGAACCATTTCAACTTATAAAACCAATGCAACTAGACTGAAGTAGAGACAAAGTTGAGATGAGCTTTATTCTGTAACCTTTTATCACTTTTTAAGAGATCTGTTCACCTTATGAATAGTTTCTTGTTGCTATTCATCTTTGTAGGCCCATCCTTCAATCAAGTGTACATGACCCTTGCCTAACACAAGGGCTTCCCATTCTCTGGATAGAAATTCTGGGATTTGCAGTCTTCGAAACTCTGAAGGCCACCCCATTGAGGAAGAGTGATGTAAACCAAATACTATCCAATCCTTGGGACATATCTATTAGATAGTCACAAGATTATGAAATGATTAGGGTAACTGAAGAATATAGAGGGTAGGATGTTCTACATATACTTCAGATATCTTAAAAACTGAGCCTTAGAAAAAGAGCAATCAGTGTTGAGGCTGGATCTGTCATCCATCCTGCAGACAGCAACAAGACCAGTCACCAACAAATAGGCTAGTTGGCTACATTAAATTTGCTCCCAACCCACCAGGGAAGTAGCACCTGACTTGCTAACTGTGAAAGTTTGAAGGAAGGAAGGAAGGAAGGAAAGAAGGAAGGAGGGAAGGAAAAAAGGGAGGGAGGGAGGAAGGAAGGAATGAAGGAAGGAAGGAAGGAAGGAAAGAAGGAAGGAAGGAAAGAAAGAAGGAAGGAAGGAAAGAAGGAAGGGAGGAAGGAAGGAAGGAAGGAAAGAAGGAAGGGAGGAAGGAAAGAAAGAAAGAAAGAAGGAAGGAAGGAAGGAAAGAAAGAAAGAAGGAAGGAAGGAAAGAAGGAAGGAAGGAAAGAAAGAAAGAAAGAAGGATGGAAGGAAGGAAGGGAAGAAAGAAGGAAGGAAGGAAAGAAGGAAGGAAGGGAGGAAGGAACGGGGGGAGAGAGAGGGAGGGAGAGAGGGAGAGAGGGAGGGAGATGCATTTGAAAAGAAGCTTAAAGGTTTTCTTTGGGGGTTGGGGAACAATGCTGAGCCCTGGAGGGTTTGTTCCTCTATTTTATTCCTTTATTTTAACCCTCTCTTGCTCCTAGCCCTCGGGTGGAAAAGTATTAACATTTTGGAAGAAAAGAAAGTGACTGGGAGAGCACTTTAGCTCCCTTCAAAGCTCGGAGAAGTCTTTGAAGATCATATCTGGCAATTATGACATCTTAAGAAAGAAAGGGGAGGGGATGTCAAAAGAGCTAAATATGAATTAGAAGCAAAATGGATGTTTGGGGGTTTGACGTTTTCTCCTTCAATGATAGCAGGCAAGATACAAAATACCTCTACGATCCGATGGGTAGCGTTTGCTCCAAGTAAAATGGAAAGAAGCTGCTTCAGGAAGGAAGCTTGAGGGACCCATTGTCCTTTTGCTGTGTTCTCCGTGCTGTAAGCACTATGCAAGGAATCCTTCATCATCAAAGGTTGGTCAGGAGACCTCTTTCAGAAAATAAGCCATAAAAATGATTGGACCCTTTGCACAACTTGCAGGAGATCTGCTTGTGGGTTTCGTACTTATGTATTAGTAAGTATGAATACAATATGTGAGTTCCTTCTCCCCAAAGACTGGCAATAAATTATGCGGTGGTCACAGGTGGTTAACGCTCCAGCACTAGTGACCTTCAAGAAAAGGCTAGACTGCTATTGGACCAGCACAGGAGTAGGCAAAGTTGGCTCTTCTATGACATGTGGACTTCAACTCCCAGAATTCCTGAGCTAGCATGATTGACTCAGGAATTCTGGGAGTTGAAGTCCACCAGTCACGGAAGAGCCAACTTTGCCTACCTTTGGACTAGCGTAATGTAGGGTCTCCTGCACCAGCAGGGGGCTGGACTAGATGACCTGCAAGGTCCCTTCCAACTCTAATGATAAATAAAATAAATAAAAGAATAAAAGAAAAGAATGCTCCAGAAAGCCAGTGTGATTAGTACTTGTTGTGTTGAAACAAGGTCCAAGGAGATGCAGGTTCCAGTCATAGGAAGCTCATTGGATTACATTGGCTAATCACAATGATAGGCTCCTATGGTATGCAGAACCGGTAGAAAAATCTTGAATTTTCTTTTCTTTTTTCCCCTTCTGGGCTCCGAGTATGTTTTTCCTATCACAGTAAATGAGGTTGAATGTGTATAATTTTAGAAGAGCTGTGTGTGTGTGTGTGTGTGTGTACACACACACACAGTTTATACAGTAGATAATGTATATCCGTGTGTGTCTGTGTGTAATATGTATGTACACATATGGATGGCGTATGTACATAGAATTAAAGAGTATATTTTGAATGTCCAGTAATAGTAAATAGAGAGGGAAATTGTATCGCTTTGAGGCAAGGAGAGGCCAGGCACCCTAACCCAAACCCTTAATGTGAGTGACCTTAAGTTGGCCACCTTTAAGCCAGTCACATGACCTTTAAGCCACCCCGTCGCATGGCCGGCAAGCCACTCCCACCTGGTCACATGTCCAGCAAGCCACACCCACAAAATAAGCCACGCCCACAGTGTGGTAGTAAATTTTTTTTGCAGCCCTTCACTGGCTAATCATTATTATTATTATTATTATTATTATTATTATTATTATTATTAATTAGATTTGTATGCCTTGGGCAACCTATCTTACAGGTTTATCATGGGAATGAAATGAATGAAAGTCTTCATATAAGCTACCTTTGAGAAAAAGGTGAGCTATGCCTTATGCAAATATAAATACAATATAATATACATTTCCTCATTCACTTTCTTCCAGGGCTTAGCCAGCAGTATAATCTCATTTTCAAAATCCCCCCAGGGCCTCCTCCTTGCTTGTCTCTCTGCCCTTATGATCTGATGAATGCCTTTTGGTGACCTTCAGTCATCCTGCCCTACTACCCTCAGCTATCCAAACATTTCTGGGTTCCCGAAATGACCTACCGATGCTTTCTGCTGCCTCTTGTGCCTGCAATTGCCTCATGGGCCCATCTTATTTATTTGTGTCCTTCCTAAAACTTCATGCCCTTCTCCAAACTCACCTTTTCGGAAGACTTTTTGGAGGCTGCTGTGCAATTACTGTAGTATATGTAACTAAAATACAAAATATCTTCCCTTGCTAGAACGTGCTTCCCTTCTCCTTTCTCAGTCCGCCCCCCCCCCCTATTTAATTAAGTTAAATGAAGAGTCTGCATGAAATTGGGTGGCCTACAAATCAAAATAATATTTATTATTTATTTATTTATTTTATTTGACTTCTATGCCACCCAATCCCAAAGGACTCAGGGTGACTCACAACAATATAAAATTACAGTGACATTTTTGAATTTAAAAATATACTTTATTAGATTATATTTAAAAAAAAAACAGGGAAAGGAGGGATGGGAATACAAAAAAGAAAAGTAGGAGGGGGATGGGGTAGACAGTATTTTCATACAGCAGCTTATATATATTGTTGCATATACATTCTAAATATTTGTCTATATATCATTATTTTGTATTCAATATTCTTATTTGGATAATCTTATAGCTGTAGTATTTAATAGTCCAAGGATGACATGGAAAGGAAAGGTAGTTGGAGGTGGGATACATAAGAAAAGAAGAAGGAAAGGAAAGAAAGAGAAAGAAAGAAAAGAGAGAAAAAGAGAGAGAAAAAATAAAAATAAAATTACAGTGACAATGACAATAATAAAACGAAATCAAAGACGAAGCAAGCAATTACTAAAATCCTAATGAAAATTTTAAAAAACGATTCAACAACATGTATTCATAACAAATTCATAGATAGATAGATAGATGGATGGATGGATGGATGGATGGATAGATAGATAGATAGATAGATAGATAGATAGATAGATAGTAATACACTATGTAGCTACCCAGGGTTGGTTTGATACAAGATGGGTGGCAAATAAATGCAATCAATAAATAATAAATAAAATAATGGGAAGGTGCAGAGGAGATATTGGTGGATCTGGAAAGCTACCTGAAAAATAGTGAAGGACAATTAAAGATCAGGTCAGAGGAAAGCAACGAAATGGCTAAGGAAGGACATGCTTGGAAAATGATTCCCAAGAAGAGTTTTTGGCTCTCATGTGAGCTTGGCACCCTTCTATTACTTGTTAAAGGAGTCCATCTTTTGCAGGTCTCTGCAGGAGCCAGGAAAAGAAAGAAAGAGATGACTGTTTAGGAGTTACATTTTGAGTCTATTTCTATCGCATTTGCGAAGAAACCAGTAAGATACAAAACACATTGCTGTAAAATGCGATTAGAATTACAGCTTTAGAAAGATGAAAGGCGTTTGATAATTGAAGGCTACTGACCATAAGACCCAAATGGAACTTCCATATAGGGAAGCAGTATATTCCAGATGCTGGAGATAACCAGACAGAGAAAAGCAGCCATATCCACCATATTAGCTAAGCTCCTCAAAGACCAGTCTGGAATAGAAGCATAAGTTTATCTTGTTCTAACTCCAGATATGATAGCCCAGGAGAAGAATGAAAGAAATGATACTTGTTCAAAAATGCCAGATTTGGTGAGGAGTCTCTTATTTGGATTTCGGTGTTCTCTTCCTTTCGCCTGGATAAAATCGCTAGACATATAGAAGATTATCAAATCTCACCCTCATTTAAATCGCTATTTATTTATTTATTTATTTATTTATTTATTTATTTATTTATTTATTTATTCATTCATTCATTCATTCATTCATTCATTCATTCATTCCATTTCATTCATTCATTCATTCATTCATTCATTCATTCATTCATTCATTCATTCAGTTATTTGACTTCTATGCCTCCCTTCTCAACATAGTGTGGCGTGCAACATAGTAATTACAAACACTATATAATCTAATTATTTTAAAAAGAAATATACAAATTTAGGAGAATTTTTTTTAAAAAAAACCATGCACAATTATCGCCATTCATCGAATTCAATAATTTACAACATCAGCCGGAGACAATCTCATCGCTCACGGCCCTCATGCCCGCGGGCAGAAGTAGGTCTTCAGAGCTTTGTGAAAGACCAGGAAGGGGGGTGGGGCGGTAACTATCTCTGGAGGGAATTTGTTCCAGAGGGCTGGGGCCGCCACAGAGAAGGCCCCGTCAAACAACATTGTCTGGCCGACGGGACTTGGAGAAGGCCGACTCTGTGGGACCCGACCGGCCGCTGGGATACATGAGGCAGAAGACGATTTAGAAGACTTCCCTAAGCTGGTGACATGTAGAACTGCCACTCTAATACATCTGAGGAACGTGAGCCTTATGCTTTACCATTTTAATTAGGAATAACAGTAACACCGTGGCTCTACCCAGGTCCTCAGCGGCACATGGAACTTTTGTGCAAAGTTTGATATTCATAGCAGATTTGGGCCTGACTTGAGAAGAGTGTCTCCCAGACACAATAGCAAGGCTGAGGTTACATCTGCCATTTAGAATACTGTAGTATCAAAGACTCCGTGTAACCTTTTCCCCTGCCTGACTGACTGTTGCCTGCAATATATACTGCTCAAAAACAAGGAACAGCAAGTTCAAAGGAGAGTTATAAGGATGGTGAGTGGTCTGGAATCCATGTCCTATGAGGAACGGTTAAAGCAGTGGTTCTCAACCTTTCTAATGCCGTGACCCCTTAATACAGTCCCTCATGTTGTGGTGGCCCCAACCATAAGTCTAGCGCCAATTATCCCAACAGTAGCTTTAAGCTGATTGACAGGAAGGTCCGAGGGACATCCCCACTGTAAACACCTGATTGGTCGGATTGTAAAAATATATTCCAAGGCACCAGAATAGAATATTTAGTTCCTAACACCAGGGGAAATTTGTCTTTTCCCGTGATCTTAGGCGACCCCTGTGAAACGACCCCCAGGTTGAGAACCACTGGGTTAAAGGATCTAGGGATGTTTAGTCTGCAAAGAAGACGACTGAGAGGAGACTTGATAACTGTCTACAAATATCTGAAGGGCTGTCACAGAGCAGAGGGATCAGCATTGTTCTCATTAGCGCATGGAAGGACTAGAAACAATGGAATGAAACTGCAAGGGAGTAGATTTAGATTAGATATCAGAAAAAACTTTCTAACAGTAAGGGTGATAAACCAGTGGAACAGTTTGCCACAGGAGGTGTTGGGCTCGCCTTCACTGGAGGCACTGTTATTATTATTATTATTATTATTATTATTATTATTATTATTATTATTTAGATTTGTTCCTTCTAGCGTGCGCCTGCTCGCAGGCAAAAACCAAATGCTACGTGCTGGGGGGGGGGAGGGAGGAAGCTGAGCGCTCCGCCGCTAGTTTTATGGAGGGAATTTAATTAAAAGAAAATGTAACTGGATGACAAAATTAGAAAAAAAACTTTTTGCAACTCTTTTGATGATTGATATTAGTTACTAACAAAATACCACATTTTATTCATGGAAAATTAGATGACACACTATATTGTTTGAATGTATGTTGAGAGAGAAAAAAATTACCCCCCCAAAAGTCCTTATTTCCTCTGTCCCTCCATTCCTTCCTTCCTTCCTTCCTTCCTTCCTTCCTTATTCCCTCCATTTCTCCTCCCTCCCTTCCTTCCCTCCTTCCTTCCTTCCTTCCTCTCCATTTCTCTTTCCCTCCCTCCCTCCCTCCCTCCCTCTCTTTCTCTTTTCTTTCTCTCTCTCTCTCTTTTCCCTCTCTCTCATTCTCTCCCTCCAGGTCTCTCTCATTTCTGTGTACCTATCCCTCTCCCCCCTCCTCTCTCTCTTATTATTATTATTATTATTATTATTATTATTATTATTATTATTATTTATTAAATTTGTATGCTGCAACTCTCGGTAGACTCGGGGCGGCTCATATCTCACATTTGTTTCTCCTCCCTTTTTGCTCTCATTTCTCTCACCTTCATTTCTGTTTTTCTCTCTCTTTCCTTTCCCTTTTTCTTTCTCTCATCGTAATCCAGAAGCAGGGGCTTCAGGACCCAGAGGGAAGTGCGGGAAGAGGCAGGCTCTCTTCTGGTCAGGGGTGTTGCTGTGCCCTACGACCTTCGCAGCAACCCCATGTTCATGTGATCAAAACTTGGCTGCCATTTCATATTTATGACTGTTGCTTTTGTGACCGTCTTACAAGCAAAGACAATTGAGGGGGTGGGGGGTGTATGGAGAAGCCAGATTTGCTTAACGCCTGGGTTTCTAGCCAATCCACGCCCAGGCATGAAAATGTGCCGCTCAGACATTATACTTTTCCGCCCACACTAAAAAAAAATTAGAGGGAACATAGACTGGAGGTCTTCAAACAGAGACTGGAAAGTCATCTTTCTGGGATGGTTTGATGAATCCTGCATTGAGCAGGGGGTTGGACCCGATGACCCTGGAGGTCCCTTCCAACTATATGACTATATGATTCTATGATTCTATAATTCTATAATTCTATGATTCTATGACTCTATGACTCTATGACTCTATGACTCTATGACTCTATGACTCTATGACTCTATGACTCTATGACTCTATGACTCTATGACTCTATGACTCTATAATTCTATGATTATATGACTCTATGACTCTATGACTCTATGACTCTATGATTCTATAATTCTATGATTCTATGACTCTATGACTCTATGACTCTATGACTCTATGATTCTATGGCTCTATGACTCTATGACTCTATGACTCTATGACTCTATGACCCTACAACACTATGACCCTATGACTCTACAACTCTATGACTCTATAATTCTATGATTATATGACTCTATGACTCTATGACTCTATGATTCTATGATTATATGACTCTATGACTCTATGACTCTATGACTCTATGATTCTATGATTCTATAATTCTATGATTCTATGACTCTATGACTCTATGACTCTATGACTCTATGATTCTATGATTCTATGGCTCTATGACTCTATGACTCTATGACTCTATGAATCTATGACTCTATGACTCTATGACTCTATGACTCTATGAATCTATGACTCTATGACCCTACAACACTATGACCCTATGACTCTACAACTCTATGACTCTATGATTTTATGACTCTATGACTCTATGACTCTATGATTCTATGATTCTTAAACATTAGAATATAACTCCCAGTAAATCAAACTTCTGTGAAATCAAACTGTCCGCTTAGGAAGTAACGTTGATTGACAATCAATTTCATTTTGTTGTCAACTTTATACAGAACAAAGTATTCAATGAGAATATTTCATTCATTCAGATCTAGGATGCGTTATTTGAGTGTTCCCTATATTTTTTTGAGCAGTGTCCTTCCAATGAAAAAGAAATACACATGCATACTCGGTGGGGGAGGAGGAGAAAAGAAGGCTGAAAATGATGCAGCACTTGTTGTTTTTCATTACTGGAGCTCCCCAAGCCTCCAAGGGGGCAGCTTAGAGGAAAACAATAAAAAAAAATGAGGTGGAAAGGTTGCCAGAAGCCTCATCTCCCTAGAGAGCGCAGGTGGAGAGACCAGATCAGAGCCTCAGGCAAAAGCAAATACGCACACATGCGGGTTTGCACACCCACGCTCCCCACACACCAACTCGCTCTTGCAAAACTACTTTCTGACCAAAAAAGAAAAAAAGGTGTTTAGCTCACTGGGCCCTCATTTACTCCCACTCCATCCCTTAGTTCTCCATGGAACTGGAAGCAGCTCTGTGAGTCTGCCCCCACCTCCCCTCCTGGCTTTTGGTGTTTGTCCAGTTTCCAAAGAATTTTCACATTCCTCTCTTTAAAAATACTTGTGCTATTGTGGAAAAGAAATGGACAAAGATTGCAGCGCAGTCAAGTGGGCATTTCTCTTGCATACACCTGATGTAGAGGTCAAGACACCAGGATGGAAATTAGAGAGATTGTGAATTGTAGTTGTACCTTGGGCACAAAACCAGGTAGGTGACTGTGGGCCAATCCTTGTCGCTCAACCCTAGGATGGAGGCAATGGCAAACCATTTCTGAAATCTTGCCAAGAAAACTGTAGGGACTAGTCCAGCACTAAAGAAGTTTCTTGGATGAGAAGTGAAATGTTTTCAAAACAACAACAGCAGCAGCAACAAAGTTGCTGCATATGCTGCAACAACCTGCCTGTCAACGACTACTTCAGCTTCAACCGCAATAACACATGAGCACGCAACAGGTTCAAACTTAATATCAACCGCTCCAAACTTTACTGTAAAAAAATATGACTTTAGCAATCGAGTTGTTGAAGCGTGGAACTCATTACCAGACTCCGTGGTGTCAACCCCCAACATTTTTCCCTTAGATGTTCCACAGTTGACCTCTCCAGATTCCTTAGAGGTCAGTAAGGGTTGAGCATAAGTGCACTAGTGTGCCTTCCGTCCCCTGTCCAATTGTCTCTCCTATATTTTATGTATCTTTTCTCCCATTCATATATCCTTTCCTCTACTCTTCATTGACGTATTCTATTCTCATACCTTTTCTTCTATCCTTTCCCTGATATTTACTACTACATGTTTTTATTCTCTTTAACTTTCAATTTGCATTGGACAAAACAAACAAACAAACAAACAAACAAACAAATAAATAAATAAAAATAAAGTCCAGTTGCTTTTTAAAAAGTTACCTTTGGGAGAATCATGACCAAGATGATTGAGAAGATGATTACTTGGTTTGTCATGTAGATGGTTGAGTGGTTTAGGGTGGGGAATTTGAAGTGGGTGGGACATTTTATTCTATTTTTTATTCTATTTTTTATTCTATTTTTAAATTTACCTATTCTAATTTTATGTATGGTGGGACTGGTCTCTGGGTGTCACATGACTTTCATTGCCAATGACAAATTCATTGTTTTGACAATGACAATAAATTTATTATGTCAGTACAACACAGCAAACGAGATCACTATGCTGGATTTCATATTTCATCACCAGTCGGGCGCTTCCCAAGCACCTAGGACTGCGTGATGTAGCGGCGAATTATGTTTGTCGATCCCAGTAAAGCGGCCTTTTGCAATTGACAGATGGAGATTTTGTCAATTCCAATGGTTTTCAAATGTCTGCTGAGATCCTTTGGTACTGCGCCCAGTGTGCCAAGTACCACTGGGACCACTTTCACTGGCTTATGCCAGAGTCGTTGCAGCTCAATTTTTAGATCTTCGTATTTCACTAATTTCTCTAGCTGCTACTCCTCAATTCTGCTGTCTCCTGGGATTGCGATGTCGATGATCCATACTTTCTTTTTCTCCACGATCACAATGTCTGGCGTGTTATGCCACTGGTAAATGGTAGTAGTAGTTGTTGTTGTTGTTGTTGTTATTATTATTATTATTATTATAGAATTTCCAAGAACAAGTCCAGGCAGTAGGCCACTCTAGAACCAAGTGACTATTACTGAAAAGCCCCATCTCTTAATAATTTCTAGATTTTCCTCCCTTGACAAGGTACTGGAGAAGGACATGAAGGCAACTTTATACAAATAGTATCTGATTCAAGAGCTACCTCTGTGAAGTTTTTTTTTAAAAAATGAGAGCGAACTTGGAAAAAAGAACGTTTATTTATTATCATTTATTTCATTGGTTTGCTGCCCGTCTCATTATATTCAAAAGTGCAGGAGCAGAAACACACAATGAACAAATATCTGTATATACCAGTGGAGATAAAATGCTGGATTAGAGAAAGATGATCTAGAAGTGTGCCTGCTATCCCTGATTCAGCCTCTCATCTAAATTTGATAATACCAATGATTGGATTACATAGCTCCTTTGTTCTGCTAATGAATACCAGGCCTGCTATGCAATGATCATATCAAACATGAACAAATTGACTGTACAATTCAGTATACAATATCCATAACAAATTTAGTATTTGGGAAGAATGCTTCCCCAGTCTATTGCTCTTTGGATCTGTTGATCTATAAAAATTCTCAGCCATAGAAACATAGAAAGATAGAAGTCTGACGGCAGAAAAGGACCTCATGGTCCATCTAGTCTGCCCTTATACTATTTTCTGTATTTTATCTTAGGATGGATACATGTTTATACCAGGCATGTTTAAATTCAGTTACTGTGGATTTATCTACCACGTCTGCTGGAAGTTTGTTCCAAGGATCTACTACTCTTTCAGTAAAATAATATTTTCTCATGTTGCTTTTGATCTTTCCCCCAACTAACTTCAGATTGTGTCCCCTTGTTCTTGTGTTCACTTTCCTACTAAAAACACTTTCCTCCTGGACCTTATTTAACCCTTTAACATATTTAAATGTTTCGATCATGTCCCCCCTTTTCCTTCTGTCCTCCAGACTATACAGATTGAGTTCATTAAGTCTTTCCTGATACATTTTATCCTTAAGACCTTCCACCATTCTTGTAGCCCGTCTTTGGACCCGTTCAATTTTGTCAATATCTTTTTGTAGGTGAGGTCTCCAGAACTGAACACAGTATTCCAAATGTGGTATCACCAGCACTCTATATAGCGGGATCATAATCTACCTCTTCATGTTTGTTATACCTCTAGCTATGCAGCCAAGCATCCTACTTGATTTCCCTACCGCCTGACTGCACTGTTCACCCATTTTGAGACTGTCAGAAATCACTACCCCTAAATCCTTTTCTTCTGAAGTTTTTGCTAACACAGAACTACTCAGATTGAGCCATATGTTAGTCTATCTAACGTATTGGATAGGAAAGGCTGATATAGAAGAGAGTAATCAGAATGATAAGGGGAGATTGGAAACGAAGACATACGAAGAGAGGTTGCTGGAACTGGGCATGGATAGTCTAGCAAATATGAGGGTCAGCGGGGATATGATAGTAGTTTACAGATACTTGAGGGGTGTTCTGTCTGGGTGCCCCCAGACTTCAACACCAACTGGAAAAAACAGCCAGACACGCTGGTAAAAGCAAAGGCACTTTATAGTTTGAAAAATAAACACAGAGAAAAACCTATTCTTCCCAACAGGCAGGCTATGAGGCTTCACAGCAGAGTCCTGACGGCCAGACAATACAGCAGACTTCTTGCTGGCACACACACCACTGTTGAGAATAAGACCCACGCCTTTTCCCCCAAGGTTTCAGCCTTCAAGGCCACAAGCCAGAATCAGAGACGCCAAAGATCACAGCCAGGTCCCAGGACTCCCAAAGATAATACTCCACAATACAGGAAGGGTGGGTCTGCCTTTTCAGCCTTTCTGGGGAGAACCACACCCAAATCCAGCTGTTGCCTATTTAGGGCTGGAAATACCTGGCTAATTGTCCCCTTTGTTGTGCTGCTCTTCTCTGCCTGAGATCGATTATGGCTTGTGCATTTTCATCTAAGGACTCCAGGCTGCTTGCTGGGGAGAGCTCCACCCCGGGGGACTCAGGCTGTTCTCCCTCTCCCTCGGCCTGATATTCCTCCTCCCCGTCTGCCTAGGCCTCCTCCTCCTCCTCCTGTTCCTCCTCCTCCCCCTCTGAGCATGGAGCTGGCAGAGGGTCAGCCGTTCCCTGAGGAGCCTCAGACGGAATCACAACAAGGGGTTGCCACAGAGAGGAGGGGGTCACACTATTTTCCAGGGCACCAGGGGGCCAGACCAGGAGCAACAGATGGAAGTTGACCAAGGAGAGATTCAACCTGGAAATAAGGAAGATCTTTCTGATGGTGAGAGCGATCAACCAGTGGAATGGCTTGCCAGCAGTGGTTGTGAATTTCCTAACACTTGACACTTTCAAAATGAAATTGGACTGCCACCTTACTGGGGTGGTGTGGGGTATCTTGCTTGAGCAGGGGGTTGAACTAGATGACCTGCAAGGTCCCTTTCAAGTCTAATAAATACATAAATAAAAATAAATATACATAGATCCCATCCCTGTGACTGAACTTTCAATCCCATAGGCTACTAATTTGTGTTCATTCTTGGCATTAGCAAGTTGGATCAGACAGACAGTCTGTCAGTGTGTAACATGCCTTTCATGAACTTGCAGAGGTGGTCAGTTTTGAGAATGTAAGGCCAAGGAACATTTCAGCCACTCACACAGAATTCACCTGAACGCATCCACTTCAATCAACTTGTCTTTATGAAGGCTGTAGCCTTTTGTAATTTGTGACCTTCTCAGCCAGCTTCCAACAAGCAAAATCAATTAGGGAAGTTGGATTGACAGTATAACAACCATTGGATTCATGTAATGACCATAGTAAAAATGATAGTAAAATTAGATCTGGACATATGATGACTTGCTTGATGACTGCTAAGCAACCAGTCCAAAAAAATGGTTGTAAGTCAAAGAAGGTTCTAAGTCGAAATGGTTGTAAGTCAAAGAAGGTTGTAAGTCGAAACAGAATATCCTACAAAAATAGACTAACAATCCTGGGCCTAGAAAGCCTAGAACTACAGCGCCTAAAACACGATTTGAATATTTCCCACAAAATCATATGCTGCAACGTCCTACCGGTCAATGACTACTTCAGCTTCAACCGCAAAAACACAAGAGCACGCAACAAATTCAAACTTAATACGAACCGCTCCAAACTTGACTGTAAAAAATATGATTTCAACAATCGAGTTATCGAAGCGTGGAACTCATTACCGGACTCAATTGTGTCAACCCCTAACCCCCAACACTTCTCCCTTAGACTCTCCACGATTGACTTCTCCAGGTTCCTAAGAGGCCAGTAAGGGGCGTACATAAGTGCACTGGTGTGCCTTTCGTCCCCTGTCCAATTGTCTTTCCTTTCTTTCACCTATCTTATATATTTTCTTTCTTTCATATATCCTCTCCTCTAAGTTCACTTTACCCTTATATATATTACAACATGTCTATTTTGCTTCCTATGTATTTGTGTATTGGACAAATGAATGAATAAATAAAAAATAAATTATCTGTATCCCAAATTATATGGGCTTCAATACCCATTGCAGATAAATCTTGGCTGTTGAGTTTTGGGGCAATGGTGAGCTGTATGCAGGCAACGTTGTGGTTGGGGACTATATTTTTTTCATTCATTATTGTGGTGGTCAAAAGCCACAGATAATAGCAATGGTGATGCAACAATGCCAGCAGAGAGCAAGGCCAGGAATATCAACCACTTGTTCTATTTGTGGTTTTGAAAAAAAAGATACGAGCAGCTTAACATACACAGTATTCCTCCTTGTGAAAAAATGCACTTTGTAATTCAAATATTTATCACCAATTTCAGACAGGGTGACCTGGGAGAAGGACACAGGAGTATGTAAATAAATGGTGGGTAACATATAGCTTATGGCCAGTCTGCCCATCCCTAATGTAGTGAAGTCTTTTCAAGATGCCTAGAGATTGGGAATGACCAACGATGTAGCCCATTTTCTTTACTGTTGAAACTCTGATCCACTCCTGAACATGTGCAATTACATATAAGCAAGCAGCAAAGATTTTTTCTGTTTAAAACTGCCTTAACTTTGTTGAATTTGTTGTGTAGTCAAAGAGCTTTGCAAACTACTCTGTATATTTGTTACTATGGGTATTGTGTCTTGTATCTGACTATAGTTTTGTTTGTGTGTAGCACTCTATTGCACATCTGGATTTAGATAAATTATTAGGCATATTTATGTATTTATATTGTTCCTGCAGTCCAGCCTGTCTGTCTCTTCCTGTCCTCTCTGTCTGTCTGTCTGCCTGCCTGCCTGCCTGCCTACCTACCTACCTACCTACCTATCATCTATCTATCTCTCCATCCATCCATCACCTATCTATCTATCTATCTATCTATCTATCTATCTATCTATCTATCTATCTATCTATCTATCTATCTATCTATCTATCATCTATCTTCTGTCTGTCTGTCTGTCTATCTGTCTATCTCTGTCTGTCTGTCTGTCTGTCTATCTATCTATCATCTATCTATCTATCTATCTATCTATCTATCTATCTATCTATCTATCTATCTATCTATCTATCTATCTATCATCTATCTATCATCTATCTATCTATCTATCTATCTATCTATCTATCTATCTATCTATCTATCTATCTATCTATCTATCGATGGCCCCGCAGATTGCACAATTTGTGTGTGACAGCTCCAATGCTGTCTTCGTTGGTCTGTCGTGTGGCGCCATCTTTTTTTTTATTTTTTTGCTTTATTTTTCTTCCTGCGTATGCGTGGAAGCAAAATCTTACAAGGGAATACTTGTGTGTGTGCAAAAAAATTCATTGAATTTTTTGCTTCTGTGCATGTGTGAAAGTAAAAAAAATCATTGAGTCTTCGGAGAGGGGCGGCACACAAATCTAATAAATAATAATAATAATAATAATAATAATAATAATAATTATTATTATTATTATTATTATTCCCATGAATTTGTTGGTTCTATGCTCTAGGACAGTGATGGTGAAACTTTTTTGGTTTGTGTGTCAAAAGGGGTGTGTGGGGGGTGTGCTCGCATGCGTGCATCTGAAGCCCCAGAGGCAAAAAAAATCCCCCAATGGACAAACCGGAAGTTTGGGAAAATGCACTTCCAGTTTTTCAAAGTGCTGTTTTTTGCACTCCGGGGAGTTCAGGAAGCTTCCCTAACCCTCCAGAGTACAAAAAACAGCACAACGGCAAACCAGAAGTGCATTTTCCCAAACTTCCGGTTTGTCCGTTGGGGGAATTTTCTTTGCCTCCAGGTCTTCAGGGAAGCTTCCCTGAAGCGACTGGAGGATGAAACGGCTTTAGGTTGAAAATCAGCTGGCCAGGACGCACATGTGTGCTGGAACTGAAACTTAGCAAAGTCTGGCGTGCCCTCCAATATAGCTCTGCATGCCCCCTGTGGCACATGTGCCATAGGATCGCCATCATGGCTCTAGGGTCACAGTTTTTATTCAATATCTGCAGTGAAGACTAAATGATAATATTTCTTGGGCTTTAAAAATGTATCTTATAAAATTTGAAACCTGTCTTTCAATTCCTGAAAGTACCTCCAAAAATAAAGCTGGGCACCCTCCCATAAAGTGTAATGCAATATATCAATTTAAAACATTAAATGAATGGTTCAAGAGGGTATAATACCACTACGCTAGCCTAAAAATATCTCTCTCCCTTCCTTAAAAAAAAAAAGATAGGAATGGTCAGCTGAATCTTTTTTGGAAGGAAATATCACAAGTTCAATACCGTTAACCAAGAAAAAGCATCGGCAAAGAGATCACTCTTTTGGCATGACAAAAGCAGAGGTTGAACAACAATCTTTTCTTCTTCTTTGGTGCTGGCTGGATGACAAGCTCATCTTAAAAAAGGACAGTGTGGTCCACTGATTAGAGGCCACTCAATGCCAAAAAGGCATTAAGAGTGGTTAACCTAATCTTGTGTAGTTTGTTTTCTGGCAATATTGCAGTTTTAACCAGAGCATATAAAACATTTGCTAGACTAGTTCTCGAATACAGCTCATCTGTCTGGAACCTGCACTACATATTGGACATTGATACAATTGAGGGTGTCAGGAGATATTTCACGAAAAGAGTCATCCACTCCTCTGTTTGCAACAGAAATGCCCGGTCGGCGGCTTAAACCACCGGCTGAAATTGCCCCCGGAGCCGGGGGACGCTGCCTCGAGCTCTGTGGAGCTCCGAACTTCCGTTTTCAGGCGAAACCGGAAGTTTGGCTTTTGGCAGCGCGCCAAGGTGGCGCGCTGCATGCAGGGCCTGGAGGGAGGTCCTGGATCGCCCTATTTAAGGGCGGTCCGAGCAGGACCTCCTCCTTGCCCTGCTGGACTCCAGAAGAAAACACCCGCCCACCCTCCCCTATCAACAGTGTGTCTGAAGGAGGGTGCTTCGGGGCCGAATAGGAATTCTTTGCAGCTTCTCCTTTAGAGGTGGCCGGTTTTTTGCCTATTCCACACTGACGGTACAGATGGAATGGTTAGGGGGTGCGGCGCTATATAGATATTTGTAATTAGGATTCCCTCTGGTCACTGGGGTGGCAGGTTAGGGGCAGAAATGGGCAGTAGGAGCGACTGCGCATGCTCCTTTGGGCATCTTTTAAAAGTAGGATGGACCGCCTCTCTCCATGAACTATAGGTTGTTACAACTTTGGGGATTGGAGAGAGGATGTCCATGGGACTCACCGGATCCAATTTCCCTTGGGGATTGGAGGGTGAACTCCTCCCACACGCCAAAGGGCGTGGCTTGGATCCAGGTGAAAGTGGCTACCTTCACCTGGTTCAGCAAGGAGTTTTTGCCCAATGTTGCCCAGGAAGGTTCTGGCAGGAATCCGCCCCATTGGTTTTTGGCCTCTGCAGGTCCTTTGTTTATAGTTGAATTTGAATATTTAAATTTGCACATTTAAAGTTACGTTATTTATGCTAATTTAATAAAGGGCTACCAAAATGTTTACTACCACACTGTGGGCGTGGCTTATGTAGGATGCCCTGCATTTTCTTTCAACATCTTTCAGTGCAAACTGGGTGCTCTGGGGTGGAGCTCCATTTTTGCTACCTCACTGTGTTTCCCCCGTCCGGGCAGTAGTCCACCCCTGTATATATGTCACCAGACTTGAACTTTGGGGCCTAGGAAATTTAGAACTACGCTGTCTTCGATCTGACCTAGGCATAGCACACAAAATTATCTGCTACAATGTTCTACCTGTCAATGACTACTTCAGCTTCAACCTCAACTATACATGAGCACACAATAGATACAAACTTAACGTAAACCACTCCAAACTTGATTGCAAAAAATACAACTTCGGCAACACAATGGTCAATGCCTGGAATACTTTACCTGGCTCCGTAGTTTCTTCTGCAAACCCCCAAAACTTTAAACTTAGACTGTCTATCGTTGACCTTACCCCATTCCTAAGAGGTCTGTAAGGAGTATGCATAAGCACAGAAGCAAGCCTGCCAATCCTGTCCTAATGCCCCATATATCTGTAACCATCTCGTGTACTCGTGTACCCGTTCAATTTTGTCAATATCTTTTTCTGTGTTCAGTTCTGGAGACCTCACCTACAAAAAGATATTGACAAAATTGAATGGGTCCAAAGACGGGCTACAAGAATGGTGGAAGGTCTTAAGCATAAAACATATCAGGAAAGACTTAATGAACTCAATCTGTATAGTCTGGAGGACAGAAGGAAAAGGGGGGACATGATCGAAACATTTAAATATATTAAAGGGTTAAATAAGGTCCAGGAGGGAAGTGTTTTTAATAGGAAAGTGAACACAAGAACAAGGGGACACAATCTGAAGTTAGTTGGGGGAAAGATCAAAAGCAACATGAGAAAATATTATTTTACTGAAAGAGTAGTAGATCCTTGGAACAAACTTCCAGCAGACGTGGTAGATAAATCCACAGTAACTGAATTTAAACATGCCTGGGATAAACATATATCCATCCTAAGATAAAATACAGAAAATAGTATAAGGGCAGACTAGATGGACCATGAGGTCTTTTTCTGCCGTCAGACTTCTATGTTTCTATGTTTCTACTCATAACCATGCTTATACATCTTATCTATTCACAATCATGCTTGTACTTTGCCTGTAATAATATACTGCTTGACAAAATTAAAAAAAAGTATGGTGTAAATGTGTAAAATTATTACACCTTTGCTACATAATTCTCTGGTGGGCAGCTTAATGGTCATAGAGTTAAAGGGATGTACTGTATATTATTAAAGCCTTCAAAAGAGATCTTTCAATAAATTTATTCCAAAAGTTATTCTTGGTTTGCTGTGGAACTGCATTTCCATTTTATTTGTTCCTGCCTTCTTTTATAGAATGAGTGATTTACATTTTCATTGTTGGAAGCAATCAGAAATTGACAACAATTTTGAAAACCCAGAGTAGTTTTTCATCTTTTCCCATCTCATATGCAAATAGATTTGTGAATTGACCTGGTTTGTTCTATACATATTTGTAGGGCTTCATTATTGTATATGTGTTTGAGTCTCTTTATGTTAAATGTGTTGTATTTGTGCTTATTTGTCTCATATATATATATTCCATTTTACAACAGCACGAAGCTTGAAACTTCAGCCTGATGATGGTGAATGTGATTTCACCGAAACGTCGCATAGACATGCAAAATATTACACAGGGCAAAACCCGAACTCAGAACAATCTACATACATATACCCGTGAAAATTTACGAAAACAAATATATATATATATATATACACACACACACACATACACATACACATACACACACACACACACACACACACACATATATATATATATAATATATATATATATATTTATACAAGTAATACAAGCTAGGCAGACAGACAGACAATTGTTATTTGTCCTACATGTTGTCTATACAGTACTGTTATTTTATTACATCAAAGCTTCCTGGAGGGATTTCAAAACCCTCATTGTATCCTTTAACGTCTTTTAAATTAATCCTCTTAAAAACAACAGCACCTCCCTTGTGGAACGTAAATCTGACTATACTGGATTTTCTAGGCAATCCTCTGTTCACATATTTTTTACTGATTCTGACTTATCTTCCACTGGTTTTTTTTTTGAAACAACAGCAAATCAGCAGTTGCATTTTGCACCAATTCCTGTGTGCTGAGTCAGATGATATCACAAGACATCATCTCATGTAGCTGTGGTGACTTCCTGCTCCACGTGACAACTAAGGAAGCCCAGGGTCTTCTACTACTTCTGTTTTTGATGGAGTTCAGTTCAGATTTGGTTTAAAGATAAAAGAGTCGTAAAAAGGGAGAGCAAGGGTTACCAACAGTTAGCTCCTTGAGAACAGGCTGAGTGGCAGGCATACAGATCAAGTCTTCATTAGAGATAAGCCTTTGCACAGCATCGCTGAACCACAAATTCAGTGATGAATCACATTACACTAAGGTGACCAGATTTTAGCATTGCTAAAGTGGGACACAAGAGCGGGTAGGTGGGTGGAGGGCTTCTTTATTAAAAATTTGGTCTATATGGAGCCAAAAAAAATTCTTTCTTTCTTTCTTTCTTTCTTTCTTTCTTTCTTTCTTTTTTTCTTTCTTCTCTCTTCCTCCCTCCCTTTCTCTCCCTTTCTCTCCCTCCATCCTTCACTCTTCCCTTCCTTCCTTCTTTCTTTCTTTCCTTCCTTCCTTCCTTCTTTCTTTCTCTTTTTCTCTCTCCCTCCCTCCCTCTCTCCCCCTCTCTTTCTTTCTTTCTTTCTTTCTTTCTTTCTCTATCTCTCTCTCCCTTCCTTCCTCTTTCTTTTTTCATTCTCTTTCTTTCTCCCTTCCTCCCTTTCTCTCTCTCTCTCTCTCTTCCTCCCTCCCTTTCTCTCTATTTCTCTCTTTCTCTCTCTCTTATTAAAAAGCGGGACTGTCCCGCCAAAAATGGGATGTCTGGTCCCCTTACATTGCACCCTATGTCTGTGATGGACAACCTATGGCATGAATGCCACAAATGGCAGACGGAGCCATATTAGTGGGCATGTGAGCTCAGGTCTGGCACATGTGCATGCTGGACAACTCATTTTCAGGCTTTCTGGGCCCACTTGAAACAGCCTGTTTAAGCCTCTGGAGATCTCCCAATTTTTTTCTGTGCCGGAGGCCCTCTGAAGGCCAGAGTTGGCCCATTTCCCAACTTTTTGGCCTTCGGAGGACCTCCAGGTGGGTGAGGAAGGCCATTTTCACCCTCCCCAGGTTCCTAGAAAGGCTCCAAAGACTGGTGAGAGGGAAAAAATAGAACCTCCAGTTCAATTGGAGGTCGGTAAATGGAATGTTTCCAGCCTCTGGAGGACTTCCGGGAGGTGGGTGGGGAAGGCCATTTTCGCTCTAACCAGGCTCCTAGAAAGACTTTGGAGCTTGAGGAGAGAGGAAAAAAAAGAGTCTTCAAGTTCAACCAGAACTTGGCAAATGGGCCATTTTCTGCCTCTGGAGGGCCTTCAGTGTGTGTGTGTGTGGGCAGTTTTTGCCCTCCCCAGGCGCCTAGAAAGACTCTGGAGCTTGGGGAGAGGAAAAAAAATGGGCGTACATCGCATGCTTGGGGGGTGGTCACACACATGCATGCACAACTCCCCCCCAGGGCATTATGGGTGTGGGCATGTATGTGCATGACAACCCCCCCCCCCGCACCGCACCTTTTTGGTATACAAACCAAAAACAGTTTGTCATCACTGCTCTATGTTCTCCTTAGGATAGTTTGGGGTTGAGTGCAGAGGAAGCCTAGAAAATATTGGCTAATTGAATAAACTATTATTTAGTAGTAGATCCCTGGAACAAACTTCCAGCAGACGTGGTTGGTAAATCCACAGTAACTGAATTTAAACATGCCTGGGATAAACATATATCCATTGTAAGATAAAATACAGGAAATAGTATAAGGGCAGACTAGATGGACCATGAGGTCTTTTTCTGCCATCAGACTTCTATGTTTCTATGTTTAAGCATGTCAGGAGTGTCATGCAAACACGATGTTAATGTTATACTTCTTTTTAAACACAAAAGTAAAGATTTCCAATGTTTGCATCTGCAGCCAGTGGTTAAGGCATTGGGTTAAAAATTAGAACATCATAGATTTGAGTCCCGCCTTAGTCACAAATGATGTTGGGTGACCCTGGGCCAGTCTCTCTCTTTCTCAACCTTAGGAAAGAGACAGTGGCAAATCACAGCTGAAAACATTGCCAAGAAAATTTCAGGGACTTGTCCAGGCAGTCACCAGGATTAAAGGCTGACTTGAAGCACCCCCTACTCCAAAGGCTATAAATCACTATAAAGAAACTGATAGCTTGTTTTTTGGATTATACATTTCTTCATTTTGAGTGATCTAGTTCAAATTGGAATTTTAATCAGGAAATAACTTCAACAAATACACCAACTTGCAATCTAGATTCTAGATTGTACCTGTGACCTACATAGACAAAGACTGTAGCCAATGTCTTGAGTTTTCTGATCTCTCTTGTGGAGACATCTGTAGAGCATTCTCTTTCTCACTTGATCATGTTTTCTTTCCTTTTTCCTATTTCCTTCTATGGTGCTTTGGGATACAAAAATATCCCAGATACTATACTTTCAGGGATCATTTCTATAGTATCCAATCAATAAATACAAGAAGAGGTTCTGGGGAAAATAGTCTTGGGAACAAAAACTGTATTTCCTAGCAGTGATTGGTGCATAGAATATTGCTGTACAGTTATACCAAGTGATTTGGAGATAATTAGGGAGGGAGACAACAAATCTTACTATTGTTAATATTGTACTTGTGACCAATTGAAGGATCTTAACAGAATCACACAGTTGGCAGGGACCTTGGAAGTCTTTTAGTCCAATCCCCTGCTTAGGCAGGAAACCCTATACCGTTTTAGACAGATTGTTGCCCAATCTCTCCTTATCTCCGGGACCACCTTCTGCTGCATGAATCCCAGCGACCAGTTAGGTCCCACAGAGTGGGCCTTCTCCGGGTCCCGTCAACTAAACAATGTTGTTTGGCGGGGCCCAGGGGAAGAGCCTTCCTGTGGTGGCCCCGGCCCTCTGGAACCAACTCCCCCCGGAGATTAGAATTGCCCCCACCCTCCTCGCCTTTTGTAAGCTCCTTAAAACCCACCTCTGCCATCAGACATGGGGGAACTGAGATACTCTTTCCCCCTAGGCCTCTACAATTTATGCATGGTATGTTTGCTTGTAGGTATGATTGGTTTTAAAATAAAGGTTTTTTAGTTGTTGTAGTATTGGATTTACATGCTGTTTTTATTATTGTTGTTAGCCGCCCCAAGTCTACGGAGAGGGGCGGCATACAAATCCAATAAATAAATAAAAACGTCCAGTATTGTAGTATCCACAACATCTGAAGGCAAGTTGCCCCACTGATTAATTGTTCTAACTGTCAGAAAATTTCTCCGTAGTTCTACGTAGCTTCTCTCCTTGGTTAGTTTCCACCCATTGCTTCTTGTCCTGCCTTCAGATGCTTTTGATATTAGCTTGACTGCCTCTTCTTTGTGGCAACCCCTAAGATCTTGGAACACTGCTATCATGTCTCCCCTGGTCCTTGTTTTCATTAAACTAACCATGCCCAGTTCCTACAACTGTTCTTCATATGTTTTAGCCTCCAGTCCCCTAATCATCTTTGTTGCTCTTCTCTGCACTCTTTCTAGAGTCTCTTGATCTTGAGGTATGATTTATCTTTTGAGTAGGAATGGAAGAACCACTGTTCATGGGTGTGGGACATTGAATCTCTGCCACACTCCCAAAAATATTATTATTATTATTATTATTATTATTATTATTATTATTATTATTATTACTATTATTATTATTATCATCATCATCATCATCATCATCATCATCATTCTCATTGTTATTATTAATTAGATTTCTATGCCGCCCTTCTCCGAAAACATAATTGCCTTTACACATTTCAGAATTAAATAAGCATTTTCTGATTTGGGGAGTCAGTATTTGGTTTGTTATGTCAGGTTCCTAGTCTCTCTCTCTCTCTGTGTGTGCGCGCACACACGTGTGCATGCCTGTGACACTTCTGTTGTACAATAAAAATAACTTGAACCATGTTTCTTTCCCATGTCCTTCCCGAGTGTTTCTTTGTGTGTTTCCAGACAATGGATGGTTTGGCTATTATTCAGTTCAATTTGACGACACATTCTCTCATCTTTGCTTCTAGTTTTGTCTTATTTTATAAATACGATGTACATTGGTTGCTGAGTACACAATAAAGTCATGGGTGTGAAAAGAGGATTGGAATAATGGCTACCGATGCCATAAAAGGCTCCAATGGTTTTCCCACCCCCCTTGAGCAGACAAGATTTGGATTATTTTGCTGTATGTGATTGCTAAGAAGGGCTGGGATCCTCCCAAATAGAATATTTGCAAAAGAGACTCCGTTAAATCTTCCCGGCATCCAAATATTTTATTTGCTGTCATAGCTGCCATAGTTAAACAATTTAAAGACAGAAAAGTGATCGGGAACAAACAGACCAAATTGTCCTCTTTTCATGGTGATGCTGCAACTTTCAATCCTGGGCCTAGAAAGTTTAGAACTAAGACGCCTTAAACAAGATCTAAGTATTGCCCACAAGATCATATGCTGCAACGTCCTGCCTGTCGGCGACTACTTCAGCTTCAACCACAACAACACAAGAGCACACAACAGATTTAAACTTAATATTAACCGCTCCAAACTTGACTGTAAAAAATATGACTTCAGTAACCGAGTTGTTGAAGCGTGGAACTCATTACCGGACTCCATAGTGTCATCCCCAAACCCCCAACACTTTACCCTTAGATTATCTACAGTTGACCTATCCAGATTCCTAAGAGGTCAGTAAGGGGCGAGTACAAGTGCACTAGAGTGCCTTCCGTCCCCTGTCCTATTGCTCTCCTATATCTCCTATACCTTTCCTCTATTCCTATATCTCTTCTTCTATTCTTTCATTGATATATTCTATTCCTATATCTTCTTTTCTATTATTTCTTAGATATATTTTACTACGAGAATCTCCTCTATTACCTTCATCATGTATTTTACTATGTGTATATTGATATATACCCACTAAAACCCTCATTGTGTATTGCACTAAATAAAATAAAATAAAATAAAATAAAATAAAATAAAATAAAATAAAATAAAATAAAATAAAATAAAATAAAATAAAATAAAATAAAATAAAATAAAATAAAATAAAATAAAATAAAATAAAATAAAATAAAATAAAATAAAATAAAATAAAATAAAATAAAATAAAATAAAATAAAATAAAATAAAATAAAATAAAATAAAATAAAATAAAATAAAATAAAATAAAATAAAATAAAATAAAATAAAATAAAATAAAATAAAATAAAATAAAATAAAATAAAATAAAATAAAATAAAATAAAATAAAATAAAATAAAATAAAATAAAATAAAATAAAATAAAATAAAATAAAATAAAATAAAATAAA
Organism: Erythrolamprus reginae; assembly: GCF_031021105.1. Taxonomy (NCBI): domain Eukaryota; kingdom Metazoa; phylum Chordata; class Lepidosauria; order Squamata; family Dipsadidae; genus Erythrolamprus; species Erythrolamprus reginae. The sequence goes on along the minus strand of NC_091950.1, from coordinate 37,010,853 downwards.
ATAAAATAAATTTTGGCATTCCACCTTCACAGACGTTTGGCCAGTTGGCCTGATAGCTTCTTCTTTCTAGGACTGCACCCCACCACCTGGAGAGGATGAGAAAACACTGGGAAGAAAAATCCTGACTGTTCCTTGGGCTTCTTCTTTTTCTGCTCTGCCTCCCCCTCCCGCCCATCCTTAGCTCTTTGTCTCTGGACCCCCCACTCACGCTCATTCCTCCCTCTCTTTAGAAGGTAGATATATCACCTGGGGCAGTGATGACCTGTTGCCTCTCCTTTGATGCCTGCATATCAGGCATAACCATGCCAGAGAAAGAATTTCATTTTGAAGTGGTGTAAGCCAAAGGGGAGAGCTTTTCAGCTGTTTGACAGGGCAATTACACACATTTCCACTGATAACCCTCACTTGATGGGTTGCTGCTGCTTCTGCAAAAGGAATTAACTTTAGTACCAGATCTGTACTTAATAGGGGCCTTCCATTGTAACTTGGAGAGGGGGAGGAATTTTACTGAATTTTCAAAGGTTCTGCCTTCAGGCGAACTCTATCTAAAACTATCTATCATCTCTATTATCTATCTATCTATCTATCTATCTATCTATCTATCTATCTATCTATCTATCTATCTATCTATCTATCTATCTATCTATCTATCTACCTTAGGAATGCCTTTTAAAGCATAAACTGAATTTGTTTGGCCACAGACATGAGCAACTGCACTTCCCTGCAACATTGCAGGAACTGGTAATGATACCGACATATTTATTTATTAGAATTTTATCCCTCCTTTATTACTTTACTAGCTGAATACCTGAGCTCTGATAGGAAACCAGTGAAGGGCTACCAAAATTTTTACTACCACACTGTGGGCGTGGCTTATGCAGGACACCCTCCATTATCTTTCAACACCTTTCAGTGCAAATTGGGTGCTCTGGGGTGGAGCTCCATTTTCGCTACCCCACTGCGTTCCCCCTAATCCTACAGGAAACTATGTGATTGGGCTTGATAAATCAACAGTTACAGCTTGAAAATTAATGAGTAGTTCTCTCCCCTTTTCTCCCTCAGCCTTACTCCACAGAATCCTCCCCTATCTTACCCCCTTCTCTCCCTTAGGCTTTCTAGCCCCATCACCTCCTCAGGCTTGCCCCACAGAAGCCTCTCCTATGCTATCCTGGTCTTTCCAGAGTTATTTTCAGGTTGGGAGGGGGAGTAGAATGTCTAGCTAATTAGCATCAGATAGTGCCCACACTCCCTTCCCCCCCACAAGCATAATCCCCCACATGCGCACAGGGCTTTCTGAATAATAATAATAATAATAATAATAATAATAATAATAATAATAATATATAATATAAAATATAATATAATATAATATAATATAATATAATATAATATAATATAATATAATATAATATAATATAATATAATATAATATAATATAATATAATATAATATAATATAATATAATATAATATAATATAATATAATATAATATAATATAATATAATATAATATAATATAATATAATATAATATAATATAATATAATATAATATAATATAATATAATATAATATAATATAATATAATATAATATAATATAATATAATATAATATAATATAATATAATATAATATAATATAATATAATATAATATAATATAATATAATATAATATAATATAATATAATATAATATAATACAATACAATACAATACAATACAATACAATACAATACAATACAATACAATATAAATAACAATAACAATAACAATATGAAGATCTAAAAATATAGCTGCAACGACTCTGGCATAAGTCAGTGAAAGTGGTTCCAGTGGTACTTGGCATGCTGGGCGCAGTGCCAAAGGGTCTCAGCGGACATTTGAAAACCATTGGAATTGACAAAATCTCCATCTGTCAATTGCAAAAGGCCGCTTTGCTGGGATCGGCAAACATAATTTGCCGCTACATCATGCAGTCCTAGGTGCTTGGGAAGCGCCCGACTGGTGATGAAATATGAAATCCAGCATAGTGATCTCATTTGCTGTGTTGTATTGATGATGATGATGATGATGATGATGATGATGATAATAATAATAATAATAATAATAATAATAATTAATATTAGTCTACGGAGAGTGGCGGCATACAAATTTAATAAATAATAGCAACAACAACAACAACAACAACAACAATAATAATAATATTTATTAGATTTGTATGCCGCCCCTCTCCAAAGACTCGGAGCGGTTCACAACAACAATACACAATGTACAAATCTAATGCTAAAAGAACAATTTAAAACCCTTATTATAAAAAACAATCACACAACCTAACAGACCTTACATAAAACCATAGTAGCTAGGGGTATATCAGTAGCTAGGGGTATATCAGAAGCTTGGTAGTTGGAAAAAACCGGACGTTCGGGAAAACACACTTCCAATTTGCCGTTGTGCTATTTTTTGCATTCTGGAGGGTTCAGGGAAGCTTCCTGAAGCTTTGGAGTGCAAAAAACAGCACAACAGGCAAACTGGAAGTTTGGAAAATGCTCTTCTGTTTTACCCATTTGCACTCTGGGGCTTCAGGAAGTTTTCTGAACCCACCAGAATGCAATTTAAAAAAAAAAAAAAATAGCACTATGGCAAACCGGAAGTACATTTTCCCAAACTTCCAGTTTGTCCGTTGGGTGATTTATTTATTTTTTGCCTCTGGAGGGTTTAGGCAAGCTTCCTGAAGCATCCTAAGGGTGAAATGGCCTTTCTTAAGGCCAAAAACCAGCTGGTCAGCAAGTGCATGCATGCTGGAGCTGAAACTTGGAAAAATCTCGTGAGCCCTCCGATATGATTCCACATGCCATAGGTTTGCCATCACAGCCCTAGGTCTACAGCAATTTTTTTTGTTTACCATTGGACAAAATAAAAATAAGATAGAGCAAAGTATGCATTAATGATGGGTATAATTATATCACTATTTGATAAAATGTGTAAAACTCCACTGTGCTCTAGTCTGTCTACTCAATACAACAAGCAATATTGTCAGTCCTTTGACTGACCCAGTAATTCTGACAGTTCATTGTGATTATCCATTGCTTAAGGGCTTCTGCGGCTGATGTACTTTATGGAAGGATTTTTATTCTAATAGCTTTTCTGTTCAAATTTTTAAAATTCCATTCATTTAGAAGCCTAGCAAACAGTGGAAAATTCCTAAAACCTGGCTTCGTGTTTAAGCAGTTTTATCTGATTGAAAATCAGTTACAAATGCAAGACACTAAAACTACCCGAATTCCAATAAACTGAAATTGGATGGAAAAACCATCAGAAGATTTGTTGTGCTGGGGGTCAAAAAGTTTCCTCTTCGTTGCATTATTTGCCAGTGGAGGTCTAATTGAGGCTTCCGTTCATGAGCTGATTCATCTTAAGGACAAGATCTGGTTGGGACCTTCGGCTCATCTGTTGTTGTTGATCACTTATAGATCTCTGTTTCCACACATTTGGAGAGCACCAGGGTGGGCAGGGTCATTTTAGGTTGGTAATTGCTCCCATTCTGCATATTCAACCATCCATTGCTAATCTTAAAATTGCTGCTAAATTAAAGTAGAGCTGAGCAGCTCCCTCTGGGTCAGGCATTGTGGCTCAGTTTCCCTTATCTTCTCCCACAGTGCAGGGAACCTTTAGTGTCAGACTGATGCCAACAGAAGCTTTTATGTCGAGGCTCAGTTTTGAACTATTTGAGAGATTGAGGGTGAAAAATGGAGTGTTCAGACCGCCCTTGTTTTCCAGTTCCTAGCCTTAAGATTGCATTCATACAAGTTTTTAAAACCATTTTTCTACTAACCATGTATGTGTGAATAACATGTTTGATTTACTGTGAAAATATTTACTGACCCCTCGCATCCTGGACACAAACTGTTTCAACTCCTACCCTCAAAACGTCGCTACAGAGCACTGCACACCAAGACAACCACTTGGCGGGACCCAGGGGAAGAGCCTTCTCTGTGGAGGCCCCGGCCCTCTGGAACCAACTCCCCCCAGAGATTAGAATTGCCCCCACCCTCTTTGCCTTTCGTAAGCTACTTAAAACCCACCTCTGCCGTCAGGCATGGGGGAATTGAGATTCTCTTTCCCCCTAGGCCTTTATAATTCTATGCATGGTATGTATGTATATATGTTTGGTTTATATATTAATGGGTTTTTAATCGTTTTTAGTATTAGATAACTATTGTACACTGTTTTATTGTTGCTGTTAGCCGCCTCGAGTCTCCGGAGAGGGGCGGCATACAAATCAAATCAAATCAAATCAAATCAAATCAAATCAAATCAAATCAAATCAAATCAAATCAAATCAAATCAAATCAAATCAAATCAAATCAAATCAAATCAAATCAAATCAAATCAAATCAAATCAAATCAAATCAAATCAAATCAAATCAAATCAAATCAAATCAAATCAAATCATTAGCCACAAGAACAGTTTTTTTCCTGAACGTCATCACTCTGTTAAACAAATATTTATTTATTCATTCATTCATTCATTCATTCATTCATTCATTCATTCATTCATTCATTCATTTATTAGATTTGTATTCCACCCCTCTCCGGAGACTCGGAGTGGCTCACAAAAAAAAACACAGTACAAATCCAATAGTTAAAAAGCAATTTAAAACCCTTAATATATAAACAGTCATACATCCCAGCAAAAACCATATATGAAGTGGGAACTGCCTGGGGGAATCAATTTCCCCATGCCTAACAGCAGAGGTCGGATTTAAGGAGTTTGCGAAAGGCGAGGAGGGTGGGGGTGGTCCTAATCTCCAGGGGGAGTTTATTCTAGAGGGTCGGGGCCACCACAGAGAAGGCTCTGCCCCTGGATCCTCCCAGATGACATTGTTTCATTGACGGGACCCGGAAAAGGCCCACTCTGTGGGACCTAACCGGTCGCTGGGATTCGTGCGGTAGAAGGAGGTCCCTCAACATTGTCAAACGTTTTACTAAGTCTGCACTACTATTTCTACTAGTTTTTTCTCATCATTCTTATCACCCATTTCCTCCCACTTATGACTGTATGACTGTAACATTGCTTGTATCCTTAAGATTTTTATTAATATTGATTGTTTCCTCATTGCTTATTTGACACTTATGACAATCATTAAGTGTTGTACCTCATGTTTTTTTTCTTTTATGTACACTGAGAGCATATGTGCCAAAGACAAATTCCTTGTGTGTCCAATCACACTTGACTGATAAAGAATTCTGTTCTGTTCTGTTCTTTTCTATTCTATTCTATTCTATTTTATTCTATTCTGAATTCTATTCCGAATTCTATTCCGAATTCTATTCCGAATTCTATTCTATTCTATTCTATTCTGTATTCTATTCTATTCCGAATTCTATTCTGTATTCTATTCTATTCTATTATCATTTTTGTGTTACATGGACTTGTCAGAGGTAAAGGTAAAAGCTGAGTGGCTGAGTTGGATGCCCTGAAAAGCAGTTAATTCCTTAATGTGTTTTTAGATCAGAAAGAAAGATGCTTGTGGGATTTTCTATCTCAGCTGCCAAATATCTTGGCCAGTAATAGACATGGCACATCTTGTACCCTGAGGTGAGATAGCTGAAATAGGAGACATTCCTTGAGATAAGCAGGCCCAGGACCTGGCTACAAATAATTTAGAACATGGAAAACCAACACCCTGAACTGAACTTGCAAACATTTTCACAGCAGGTGTGTAGCATATCCATAGCAAGATCTGGACTTTCTCTAGGCAGTTAAACAGTGTGATTGGGACCCCATGCAAATACACAAAAAATTATATATGTTACGCTTGCCTGAAGTCCTATTCAACGCTAGGCAAATGAGTTGAGTCTTTTAAATTCCCATGTTGGGCACATGTTGCATAAAACATAATATCCAGAATAATTTAATATGTAGAGATTAACCCCAAAACATTAAAAAAAAAATCAGCTACAAGTTCTTGACTTCTCAACACAAATACTAACTGTTCTAATATACTGTACTTGGTTGATTCTGAATGACATCAAATGCCATTGATAAATCATTTTGGAATTTTTTTGGTAAATTTACACTTTGAATATTAGTCAGTACCCTATTAAAAGACATAGTCCAATCTGCTTATTGTGTATGCTCCAAGCTGTAATCCATTTGCTTCTTAAATAAATTCTGTGTTCATCTTATTTGATAACAATCCATTCCTAAAAAGCAGTAATTTATTTTTAACAGTATGGATCTTGGATGAGGTAAGGCTATTTCTTTCCACTGTGACAGCACCAGGCACTGAAAATCAAGGGAACTGCTTTCAATACTTTGCATAATACGTCCTGTTGCTTCTTCAAACTGGATAGAGAGTTGTAAAGTGATACTTTCTCACACATGCACAGTACTACTAGAGATATATTCTGCAATAAAATGCACAAGGTCTGTAGATGTGCTCCAGTTCACTCTATGGCTGCTTCTTCATGTCTGGAAAGTAATTCATTAACTAGTGAAATGTTTTGCCTGCAGAAATAGTAAGTACAGTGTTCCCTCGATTTTCGCGGGTTCAAACTTTGCAAAAAGTCTATACCACGGTTTTTCAAAAATATTAATTAAAAAATACTTCGTGGTTTCCCCCCCTATACCACGGTTTTTCCCATCCAATAACGTCATATGTCATCACCAAACTTTCATCCACCTTTAATAAATATATTTTTAAAATAAACTTTAATAAATAAACATGGTGAGTAATAATCTGAATGGTTGCTAAGGGAATGGAAAATTGCAATTTAGGGGTTTAAAGTGTTAAGGGAAGGCTTGGGATACTGTTCATAGCCAAAAATAGTGTATTTACTTCCGCATCTCTACTTCGTGGAAATTCGACTTTCGCGGGCGGTCTCGGAACGCATCCCCTGTGAAAATCAAGGGAACACTGTACTCCATTCCCGGAGGCCTTTAAGAAGACGTTTATTTGTCTGAAATGGTTTCCTACTTGAACAGGGGGTTGGACTAGAAGAGCTCAAAGGTTCCCTTCCAACTCTGATATTCTATTATTCAATTAATCAGTTTTAACGTTTGTCCTAATCGGCTTAAAAGAAGCTAAACATCAAACAAGTATTGAGCAAACAAGAACCGAGCTGCCCAGAGTCCTTAGGGAGTTGGGCAGCAAATAAATTAAATTAATAAAATAAATAAATAAAAGGTCTTTGGCAGCTATAGTAGATAAAGAAAAATAATAATTAGGCAGTAGTCCCTAACCAAGATTATCACCAATGTTTTACAGAGAACTGTTATTTCCTCCATTTTTCACAAAAGAAGTTTGGATGCTGTGTAAATTCAGCCAGTTAAAATTCATATGGGACCCAGTCTCATCTAGCATGACTCTTAGGGGTGGAAATTCACCCATCCACAAGACATTTATTTATTTTTTATTTTATTTATTTATTTTGTCCAATACACAATGAGAGTTTTAGAAGTTATATATATATAGAGAGGTTAATTCTCTGCCTTACAAGGCAAAGGTTGCAGGTTCAAGTCCCAGTGAGGACATGGCTAGCTGATGAGGCCAAAATAAGGCCGAAATAGATCTTTGCATGGGACACAGCATAGTGAAATTGGTCTTTAGTTATCAACAAGAGAGGGGTCTCCTTTTTTGAAGATGGGGATGACCATTGCTTTTGACCATAGCTTAGGAAGTGTGCTGGTTCTGAAGGATTTTTTGAAAATTATGCTTAGTGGTTCCGCTATGGCAGAAGAGAGCTTTTTTAGGAAGTAAGCACATAGACCATCTGGTCCGACTGATAGAGAAGGTTTAAGGTCACATAATGCTTTTTCAACTCGGTCTTCAGTGAAGTCCAGTCAACGAAGCAGTGGAAGTGATGTGCTGGTGCCTGGAGGCTGTTGGGGCCTGGATGGGTGTCAACAAACTCAACCTCAACCCAGACAAGACGAAGTGGCTGTGGGTCTTGCCTCCCAAGGACAATTCCATCTGTCCGTCCATTACCCTGGGGGGAGAATCATTGACCCCCTCAGAGAGGGTTCGCAACTTGGGCGTCCTCCTCGATCCACAGCTCACATTAGAGAAACACCTTTCAGCTGTGGCGAGGGGGGCATTCGCCCAGGTTCGCCTGGTGCACCAGTTGCGACCCTATTTGGACCGGGAGTCTCTATTCACAGTCACTCATGCCCTCATCACCTCGAGGCTCGACTACTGTAACACTCTCTACATGGGGCTACCTTTGAAAAGTGTTCGGAAACTTCAGATTATGCAGAATGCAGCTGCGAGAGCAATCATGGGCTTTCCCAAATATGCCCATGTTACTCCAACACTCCGCAGTTTGCACTGGTTGCCGATCAGTTTCCGGTCACAATTCAAAGTGTTGGTTATGACCTATAAAGCCCTTCATGGCACCGGGCCAGAATATCTCCGGGACCGCCTTCTGCCGCACGAATCCCAGCGACCAGTTAAGTCCCACAGAGTGGGTCTTCTCCGGATCCCGTCAACCAAACAATGTCGCTTGGCGGGACCCAGAGGAAGAGCCTTCTCTGTGGTGGCCCCGACCCTCTGGAACCAACTCCCCCCAGAGATTAGAATTGCCCCCACCCTCCTTGCCTTTCGTAAGCTGCTTAAAACCCACCTCTGCCGCCAGGCATGGGGGAACTAAGATATACTTTCCCCCTAGGCCTTCACAATTTTATGTATGGTATTTATTTTATTTTATTTATTTATTCTTTGTCCAATATATAATACATATGGAATGAAATAGACATTAAGTAGTATATATAGGGATAGTAAGTAAAAAAGAAGAGGAGTGGATGAGAGGGAGAGAATATATAGGATATATGAGAAAAGGAAAGGTAATTGGACAGGGGACGTTAGGCACATCAGTGCACTTATGTACACCCCTTACTGGCCTCTGGTATGTTTGTATGTATGATTGGTTTTTATATAATGGGTTTTTAACTGTTTTTTTAGTATTGGATTTTGTTGTGCTGTTTTACTGCTGTTGTTAGCCGCCCCGAGGCTGCGGAGAGGGGCGGCATACAAATCCAATAAATAAAATAAGTAAAATAAATAAATAAATAAATAAGTTAGGGAGTTTGAGGTGCGATTGATGAAACTGGGGGATGAGCCATTGCTGTTAGCAAAGACAGAAGCAAAGAAAGATGGTAATTGGTGAAGTCCACTATAGAACCCCCTCCTGGCTCACACATTCTGTAACGCTCGCTAGAGATTCAGGGAAGGAAGATGAGGAAGTAGAAGAGTATTTATGGACTCAGATTGTTGTGGCGGCTGCCCCCACCTCCACCAGCTGCTGAAAACTACGGCATTGTGTAACAACCAGTGATAGTATCTGCTGCTCATGTTTTACAGCCTAGTTCACTTTTTTATTGCACGTCCGTGCCTAGCACAAAGGCCTTTGATTTTTTTAAAATATATTTTTATTTTTAAGTTGGGCCAGGAAAGATTTGTAAGTGCTGTGGCTAAATGGAAACAACCTCAGTCATAAAGTCCAACTTCTCTGTAGCGAACAAATGCAGCATTTGTTCACCTCCACAATTTGATGCTCTTTTTATAAAGTGTTAGCTGGAGCCGAATCTTTAAAAGCATGAATCGACTCTTTCAAAGATGAGCAGTTTAAATTAAAACATTTCCAATCCTGATTCCAATAGTAGCCAGAATGAACTACAGAAACTAATAAAATCTAACACTGAGAACAATTACTCAGTGGACTGTGTGTGCTGTATCACTGGAAGCTTTTAAGAAGAATCCGAAGAGCCACTTGTCTGAAATGGCTTTTAAGGTTTGACTAGAACAGGGGTAGACAAAGTTGGCTCTTGTATGACTTGTGGACTTCAACTTCCAGAATTCCTGAGCCAATCGTGCCAGCTCAGGAATTCTGGGAGTTGAAGTCCAGATATCATACAAGAGCCAACTTTGCCTACCCCTGGACTAGAAGATCTTCAATGTCCCTTCCAACTCTTATTATTCTGAAACCCCTGCTAGATAAACACCTTCTAAGGGGATGATTCCATGCATTCATCAATAATAATAGTAATAGTAATAGTAATAGTGGTAGTAATAATAATAATAATAATAATAATAATAATAATATCAATTGTTAGCAGAACCCATGTTTATAAATTAGACTCATCATTTAGTATCTAACTGGGCATTGCAACTTATGGAACTGAGTTCCATAAGTTTATAACAGGTTTGAAAGAAGAAAACTAAACAATGGCTTTATTCAGTATTGAATATCACTATTAGTCTTCAGCAGCTAATCCAGGATGCCATGAAAGAGATGAGGAAAATGGTCTTGCATTCATCCTTTTCAGAATTGCTTGCATTTTTAATATGTTCTTTTATTTGTTCTTTCATCTTCTAAACTAAAACCTACAAACCCTTTTCTTTCATGAGAGGGAAACAAGTTCCTGGTCCTTAGGCTTGTAAACAACAGATGTCTTTAAGCAGCACATCAACCTGACAGATATGTAAAGGAAATACATGCTTCCCAATTAACTTTCTGGAGTGGGGGGTGGGGTGGGGTAGGTAAACATTTCATGATGTGAAACTGACAGTCCCAATTTACAAGTGGACGGGTAAGTATTAACCACAGACATCCTGGGCACTGCTGTAACGTACAAAGAGTTGAGTTGAGAGTTGTTTCAGATCTATAAAAGCAGCTAATCAGTGATTAAAACTGTTCCTGTTCTGTATCATTTTAGCCTGCAAGTGGGAGTTGCTTGCTCCCCTCCCCCACATGGGAACTACATGTACAACCATCTGGATTTCACTATCAAATTGAGTGTGTGTTAATACACTGCATATATGACTTAGCTGATGGAATGCAGGAAATAGCAACCTAGCTAACATAGATTCTGTGCAAGCATAGGATTCTAAATAGTAGAGAACGGCATAAGCAGTGTTGAAGCAAAACTGGTAATATTTGTCCTTGTGAGGCATGGGTCAAAATGTACCAGAAGTGACTGGGATTGTTTCTACTACTATTATTATTACTAGAGAATAATATATGTGATACGTCTACAATAAAATTTGATCATTTAAAACTCTGCTAAATTACAATGTGTTATGTGGAGGCCTGCAGAGAGAAATGAGACAAAGATGGTTTCAAAATCATGATTTAAACCAAGGAAAGAAAGAAACCATGATAAAGAAGTTGACTCCTCACCAGAGTATAAAAGGAAGGGAGGGGAAAGCTTAGCCAGGCATCCAAAATTTTAATAGCCTATGTCCGTGATGGCGAACCTATGGCAGGCGTGCCACAGGTGGCAAGCAGAGCCATATGGGAGGGAACGCGAGAGTTTTCTACGTTTCAGCACATGCGCTCTGGCCAGCTGATTTTTTGGCCTGTGGAAAGGCAGTTTCATCCTTTGGACACTCCAGGGAATCTTTCCTGAAGCCCCAGAGGAAAAATAATCCCTCAACAGCCAAACCAGAAGTTTGGAAAAACGCACTTCCGGTTTGCTGGTTTAGGCAATTTTCTTTCAGTGGTGGGTTCATACCGATGTGGTCCCGAGAGCCGTCTTAGTATGATTGTTTGTGATTGTTTGTGATTTTTTCCCCAGCATCTCCATGTGGAAGAAGCCCTCAGATGTGCTTTGGACAAAGAATAAAGGTCAACATTAAGATGAGGGGGTGGAATGGGAGGGCTTCCTCGGTGTCCTCGGAGAGGGGCGGCATACAAATCTAATAAATTATTATTATTATTATTATTATTATTATTATTATTATTATTATTAATTTATTTACTTATTAGATTTGTATGCCGTCCCTCTCCGTAGATTCGGGGCAGTTATTATTATTATTATTATTATTATTATTATTATTATTATTATTATTATTATTATTTCAATACAACACAGCAAACGAGATCACTATGCTGGATTTCGTATTTCATCACCAGTCGGGCGCTTCCCAAGCACCTAGGACTGCGTGATATAGTGGCGAATTATGTGTGCTGATCCCAGTAAAGCGGCCTTTTGCAATTGACAGATGGAGATTTTGTCAACTCCGATGGTTTTCAAATGTCCGCTGAGATCCTTTGGCACTGCGCTCAGCGTGCCAAGTACCACTGGGACCACTTTCACTGACTTATGCCAGAGTCGTTGCAGCTCGATTTTTAGATCTTAGTATTTCACTAATTTCTCTAGTTGCTTCTCCTCAATTCTGCTGTCCCCTGGGATTGCGATGTCGATGATCCATACTTTCTTTTTCTCCACAATCAGGATGTCTGGTGTGTTATGCTTCAGAATTCGGTCGGTCTGAAGTCGGAAGTCCCACAGTAGTTTTGCTTGCTCATTTGCGACCACTTTTTCAGGCTTATGATCCCAGTGAGATTTTATGAGATCTCATGAGATTTTGTCAATTCCGATGGTTTACAAATGTCCGCTGAGATCCTTTGGCACTTCACCCAGCATGCCAAGTCATTATTATTATTATTATTATTATTATTATTATTATTATTATTATAGTTATTATAGTTGTTATTATTATTATTATTATTATTATTATTATTGTTATTATTATTATTATTATTATTATTATTATTATTATTCTGACATGGAGACACCAGGAAAAAAGTTGCCCAAAATCATTGGGTTCACACTGGTGTGATTCTCTGGATCATACCGGTATGAACCCACCACTGCCTGCCAGGCTTCAGAAAGGCCTGTGCGCATGTGCGGGAGGCAGCACTGGAAGGGGTGCGCATGCATGGGTGAGAAGGAAGGTGTTTGGGCATGTGCATGCATGCTAGCACACCCACACATGCTAGCACACCCAGGGGATGGAAGGCACTCTAGTGCACTTGTACTCGCCTCTTACTGACCTCTTTGGAATCTGGATAGGTCAACCGTAGATAATCTAAGGGTAAAATGTTTGGGGTTTGGGGATAACACTATGGAGTCCGGTAATGAATTCCACGCTTCGACAACTCGGTTACTGAAGTCATATTTTTTACAGTCAAGTTTGGAGCGGTTAATATTAAGTTTAAATCTGTTGTGTGCTCTTGTGTTGTTGTGGTTGAAGCTGAAGTAGTCTTTGACAGGCAGGACATTGCAGCATATGATCTTGTGGGCAATACTTAGATCTTGTTTAAGGAGTCTTAGTTCTAGGCTTTCTTGCCTTGTTTCTTAACAGAGCTCTCCTTTTTAAGCATATATACTACACAAGCCTGTTTCCTAACTCATGAGATTCTAATCCTAGCTAGATTGACAACACTTTGGCCCATCCCAGATGTAAAAAGAAATGTTTTACTTTCTTGGCTTTTGAACATTTTGTACCCTCACATCAACTAAGTCATAAGCCTTCTTATGGTCGGGAGATTGTGAACAACAGGCTCTTGTCTTGCCAGGTTACTTTTAGATAAAAGATCCTAGTTTATAATGAATAGTATGAACATATTTGGAGTAAAACTGAGTTTTTATTGTTATGGAAGTGTAGGAAGAAATACTGCACAGATGTAATTAAAATTGGAGATGAGAGAAGTAAACCATTTACAAGAATAGAATACTTAGCAAATAGTTCAACAATGAGCCAAAACAAGGTTATATGATATTTAATGGATAAGGAATGCTTGTGGTGATGTAAGTTTATCTTGTTGAAGTAAGTTTATGTTGTTAAGGATGTGCATGTACATGTATACTTGTATGCAGATAATACTGACTTATGGTTAAGAACCATAATGATTTGCAGTGAATTTTAGAAAGAATGTATGATGCAATAAGAAGCATGAGTCCGAACATGTGCAAACACTGTTAAAATATAGTGGGTACTTTAACACATAAATGAGGATCAAATAAAATAAAACCAATATATGAAAATACAGTGAGTGGGTCAAGAAAGTTGTGGTTGTACTAAGCAAACAGATGCTGAAATGAAAGAGAGGAGACAGAAAAAAAGTAATCTGCGAAGTTGTAGAAAGACATGGTAGAAATAAAGAGAATTTACAACGATAGAAAAATATTTCAGATATATTTCAGTCAAACAGGCAACAAGTTGTCAAAATCGGAGGCGCCATTTCCTCCCCCGTCCCTGTCAAAAGCGGCGTTCCCCAAGGCAGCGTACTAGGTCTTACTCTTTTCATCCTGTACATCAATGACCTCTGTGATAATATCACAAGCAACTGTGTGCTTTTTGCCGACGATGTGAAACTTTTCAACACCACTGACAACACACTCACTCTCCAAAAAGACCTCGACTTTGTCTCAGATTGGTCTAACACCTGGCAACTTCAAATATCAACCAACAAATGCTCTACCCTCCACATCAGCAAAAAGAATCCAAACCACAAATATTAACTGAATAAACAAATTCTCGCAGCCAACCCGCACTCAGTAAAAGACCTTGGAATACTAATATCAAATGACCTAAGTCAGTGTTTCCCAACCAGTGTGCTGCGGCACACTAGTGTGCCGCGGGACATGGTCAGGTGTGCCGCGAGCCCGGCCTGGCTGGAGCTTCCCTGGCGGTGACGGGAAGTGAACTTTTGGGGCCCGGTGGGAGGGTGCCGGCCACTGTTGCTTCTAAGCTGCGTGGGCGTGCACCTGCACAGTCATTAGCCCCCCCCCCCCCCCCGCAGAAATTTTTAAGTGGCGCAAAGCCACGCAGTCCTGAATCGCTCCCTTCTCCGGCCAGCAAAGTCGGCTGCCCAGAAAAGCGGCGTGTTTGAAAAGCGCACGTTTAAAAAGCGCGCTGCTTTCCCAGGCAGCCGACTTGCTGGCCGGAGAAGCGAGCAATCCGGGACTGCGTGGCTTTGTGCCGTGATGGCAAATGTGCCGTGGTGGCCTCCAAGCGCCGCCCTTCGTGGCACCTGTAACTGCAGGTAGAAGTCGGGCTGGGTACCGGGAGGTGGAGGTGGCGCGTGGCCTTGCACTGAGCACCATAGACACCTGGGAGGGCGAAGGGTTGAATGTGGCTGCTGCCTCTTAGGCGGAGGCAAAGGCAACGGCGGAGTTTGCGCTGGGGCCATGCGGGGCCGATGATCCAGGGGGCCGTGGACCGGCAAGCCACCCTCCACTCTCTCTCCGCTCTCTCTTTCTCTCTATGTTGCCGGGGTGGTGCACGAGAGAGAAAGAGAGAAAGAGAGAAAAAGGAGGGTTAGAGAGAAAGCAAGAGAGAAAGAGAGAGAAGGAAAGCAAGAGAGAAATCAAGAGAGAGAAAGCAAGGGAGAGAGAGAGAGAAAGAGTGTGTGTGAGAGAGAAAGCAAGAGAGAGAGAGAAAGCAAGAAAGAGAGAGGAAGAGAGAGAGAGAGAAAGAAAGCAAGAGAGAAAGAGAAAGAGAGAAGGAAAGCAAGGGAGAGAGAAAGAAATAGAGAAAGAGAGAGAGAGAAAGAGAGAAAGAGAAAGAATGCAAGAGAGAGAAAGAAAGAAAGAGAGAAAGAGAAGGAAAGCAAGAGAGAGAAAGAGAGAGAGAAAGCAAGAGAGACAGAAAGTGAGAGAAAGAGTGTGTCTGAGAGAGAAAGCAAGAGAGAGAAAGAAAGCAAGAAATAGGGAGAGAGGAAGAGAGAGAGAAATTGAGAAAGCAAGAGAGAGAGAAAGAAAGCAAGAGAGAAAGAGGAAGAGAGAAGGAAAGCAAGAGAGAGAGAAAGAGAGAGAAAGCAAGGGAGAGAGAAAGAGAGAATAAAAGAGATAGCAAGAGAGACAGAAAGAGAGAGAGAAAGAATGCAAGAGAGAGAAAGCAAGAAAGAGAGAAAGAGGGAGGGAAGGAGGGTGAGAGAAAGAGCAAAAAAGAGAGGAATGAAGAAAGAAAGAGGGATGGAGAGAGAGGGAAAGAAAGAGGGGGGAGAAATAGGGCGAAAGGGAGGAAGAGAGGTTTTTTTTGTCCAAACATTTTTAGCCCCCCCCCTTGCTGCCCCCCCCCCCCCACTCAATGTTCCCCAGGATTTTGTAAGTGTGAATAATGTGCCGCGGCTCAAAAAAGGTTGGGAAACACTGACCTAAGTGCTAAAGCCCACTGCAACAATATCACCAAAAAGGCTTCCAGAGTTGTTAACCTGATCCTACGTAGCTTCTGCTCTGGCAATCTCTCACTACTGACTAGAGCCTACAAAACCTATGCCAGACCCATTCTCGAATACAGCTCATCTGTCTGGAATCCACACCACATCTCAGACATCAACACTCTCGAAAACGTCCAAAGGTATTTCACCAGAAGAGCCCTTCACTCCTCCACTCGAAACAGAATACCTTACGAAAATAGACTAACTATCCTGGATCTTGAAAGCTTAGAACTGCGGCGCCTAAAACACGATTTAAGTATTGCGCACAAGATCATCTGCTGCAACGTCCTTCCGGTCAACGACTACTTCAGCTTCAACAGCAACAACACAAGAGCATGCAACAGATTCAAACTTAATATTAACCGCTCCAAACTTGACTGTAAAAAATATGACTTTAACAATCGAGTTGTCGAAGCGTGGAATTCATTGCCAGATTCAGTGGTGTCAGCCCCCAGCCCCAAACATTTCTCCCTAAGACTCTCCACGATTTACCTCTCCAGGTTCCTAAGAGGCCAGTAAGGGGCGTACATAAGTGCACTGATGTGCCTATCGTCCCCTGTCCAATTGTCTTTCCTTATCTCATATATCATATATTTTCTCTCCTTCCCTTCTACTTCTCTTCTTTCTTACTTTCTGTCTTTATATATATTACTTAATGTCTATTCTCTTTCATATGTATTGTATATTGGACAAAGAATAAATAATAAATAAATAAATAAATAAAATTGAGTTGTTGTAAGCTAGGTATACTGTAGCTCTATTTGTCTTTAGTATCTCATGCCTTAGCTTGCTATTTCTAACTATTTTCCTGCATTTTGCATAACACTTCTTAGCCAAAAGGGAATTGTTTGATGAATGGATGATCATATGCAGTGATGGGCTACCAAAATTTTTACTAGCACACTGTGGGCGTGGCTTATACATTTTGTTTCAACATCTTTCAGTGCAAATTGGGTGCTCTGGGGTGGAGCTCCATTTTCACTACCCCACTGCGTTCCCCCCTCCGGGCAGTAGCCCACCCCTGATCTACTATATAAATTATACACATTCAACCTCATTTACTGCAACAGGAAAAACATACCCAGAGCCCAGAAGGGAAAAAAAGGAAAAAACCCACAATTTTGCTACCGGTACTATGTACCTGACTGTACCCATAGGAGCCCACCATTGCCGCTACCCCACTGTGTTCCCCCCCATCCAGGCAGTAGCCCACCCCTGATTATCTACTATATAAAGTGTATGTACACACACGCACGCACAGCTCTTCTAAAATTATACACGCTGAACCTCATTTGCTGCAATAGGAAAAACATATCCAGAACCCAGAAGGGAAATAAAAGGGGAAAAAAAACAATTTTGCTACTGGTACTGTGTACCTGACCAAAATTTTGCTACCGGTACTGGATACCTGACCGTGCCCTTGGGGGCCCATCA